>NW_006922198.1:176395-222761 GCF_000298275.1 Orycteropus afer afer
GACACAGTGCCTAAGGCATTTGACTGCTAACCAGAAGGCTGGCAGTTCAAACCCACCAGCCACTCCTCAGAAGGAAGACTGGGCAATCTACTTCCCTAGAGATACTGCCTTGGAAACCAAGGAAGGGTCTCTATGAGTCAGATTAGACTCAACAGCAATGAATTTAGTGAGGGTTGGGATACACTTACCTTCCCAGGAGAGGCATCTAAGACTACCGAGTGTTTCTTGTGAACCCTACTTTACCAAAAACAGGGGGAACAGGGTAGACAGAGAGTAATACCTGCTTTAAACTTGATGTCCTTCTTTCTTAAAAAAAGAAAGAAAAACCTGAATTATTCCCATTCCTACATTCTACTCCAAACACACCTCAACCAATCTTCTTTCTGTTTTAAGTTCAAAAGAGTTTATTTGACATGTCTGAAGTGTTTCTGAAAACATGGTAAAGTGAAATCTTTATATGGGAGCATTTAGAACAAAAGCGTCAATAAATTCTCTGTTTCTTTTCCTCAGTTGTCTGATGAAATAGTGCAGATTACTGGCCATTTGCCCTATGTATTTTCTTGGTTTGGCAATCTCCCATTTCCCTTTCTGGTCTATATTCTAAGTTAGAAAGGGCTCTCCTACAAATACAGGGCAGAGCATACCTTCAGGAGTCTCCAGGGTTGTGTCTAAAGTTTCAGATAGAGAAATCCCAGCAAAATAAGTGAAGCCATAGCACCGTCTCCTCTTCCTCCCCCACCCCCACAGCCCTCACCCCTGCATTCCTCCTCGCATCTCTCTCCCAGTAAAGAAGGAACAGTAAGTGGCTGGGAAGACACTAAACTGTACCAGGGAGAGGGAGCTAGGTTTGACGATAGGTGATGAGCTAATATTTACAGAGCCCTACTATGTGCCAGGGGCTCTGGTGGTATAGTGCCTAAGGCATGTGACTGCTAACCAGAAGGCTGGTGGTTCAAACCCACTAGCCATGCCTCAGAAGGAAGACTGGGCAATCAACTTCCATAGAGAGAATGCTTTGGACACCCAAGTAGGGGTTGCTATGAGTTGGGACCAACTACACGGCAGTGAGTTTGGTTTTTGGTTTTCTACTGTGTGTTTTTTCTCATTTAATCTCAAAATAGTACAGTAGAAAAGGTATGTGTTATTATGACCACTTACGAAACTAAGACTGAGCAGTATTGGGTTTGACTTCATGTGACTTCAAAGGCCATGTTCTTTTTAACACCCTGCTGAGGGCTTGGGGTGGAGAATAGGGAAATCTAGTGCTAGTCTAGTCATCAAGTGACTCCCACTCTGTTAAGGCCAACATTGGGAGGAAAAAAAAAAAAAAAAAGCCACCAAACTCACTGCCATTGAGTCGATTCCGACTCATAGCAACCCCCTTTGGGTTTCTGAGGAGGTAAATCTTTATGGAAGTGGATTGCCCAGTCTTCCCTTCGCAGAGTGGTTGGTGGGTTTGCACTGCCAACCTTCTAGTTAGCAGTCAAATGCCTTAGGCACTACACCACCAGAGCTCCTTAGGCCAACAATCAGCAGCTACTAACTACATGATATGGTAGTTAAGAGCATGGAGGCCTCAGGAGCCAAACCTCTTGGGCTCTAATCCTACTTTGCCCTTATTAGCATGTGTGACCTTGGATGAATAACTTAACTTTTCTATGGCTCAGTTACATGGAGATAACAGTAATACCTACCTCTTAGGGTAGTTGTGAGAAGCTCTGGTAGTGTAGTACCTAAGGCACTTCACTGCTAACCAGGCTGGCAGTTCAAACCCGCCAGCCACTCCTTGGAAGGAAAGTTGGGCAATCTACTTCCGTAGTGATACTGCCTCAAAAACCCAAGGAGGGGTCGCTGTGAGTCGAGTCCAACTCGACGGCACGTAACAACAACAGGGTGGTTGTGAGGACTGGAGGAGTTAAAATATGTAAAGCACTTAGAACAGTTCTTGATATATGTAAACGTTATCTAAGTGATTGCTGCTATTGTTACTATGAATAAAAATCTTTTGAGAACAGAAATTAGATCACATGTCCTACAACACCCAGCACAGCTTTATTACTTAGTAAGTAAAACCACAGATATTTCTTAAATGGATGACTGAATTGATCATTTTGCTGCTTCTACAGTTTTCTTCTTTCCCTACTTTCTGTTTCAAGCAGAGAGGGCTAGGCTGGGGCTCAACTGGACTGAATGGCTGAATTGGAATAATGTGTGTTGAATGTGAGGCTGGAGTGAATGTTGAGGGTCCACAGACTTTTGAATTAGTCCTCTTATGGGCAAACATCCTCTAAGACAGTAACAAGACCATAAATTCTTTGAAGAGCAGTTACAGTCTTTTTTTATATCTGTATCCTTAGCATCCAGCACAAGTGTAGCCTTTACTATCAGTGATGTACTCTTGCTGCTGTAACATACAGTCTCCCAAATGTCAGCCAGCAAACTTGTTCTAAAAAGGGCCTGATAGTAAATATTTTAGGCTTGTGGACCATCTGTTCTCTGTAACTTCTCTGCCATTGTGGCACAATAGTAGCCATAGATAATACTAAACTAATGGACATAGGTTAGATTTATTTGACAACCACTGGTTTATCCCAACAAGTTTATTTCATGTTCACTTCAGTTTGATGAGGGTCAGGTGGCTCTCCTGGGTATTTCTCCATTAATTAGTGACTCAGGGCTCCCCCAGCTGTGTGAGGAATGAGGGACATGGAAGACTGGGAGTAGTTTATGTTTTCTGAAAAGAATGCATGTGTGTAGAGAGATTTTCATTGAATTAACACAAAAATTTTAAAATCTAGAACTTACAGACCCTGTGAATTCATCTGTTGACCTGTCAGGAGTCCTTGAATGTCTAGTAGGAAGTGCTTTTATGAGGACATTGGCTCACGTCCTGGCATGTAGGAAGCTTTACATAATTTGCTATTCTTTTTTCTGTCAGAAATGTATCGGTCTGAGTAATTCACACTCAGAGGTCAGTGGGATGTAATCTTCTTTGGGTTAGTTTTTATTGTATAGTTAATAAATGTTCATCATAGAAAAATTAGGGAGTAGAACTGTTCATACAAAAGAAAATTTTAAAAATTCTTTTCATTCTTCCATGCAAAGATAATTATTACATTTATAATTACTTACGTTTTAAAAGAGAAGCTAGTTAACTTCAATGAATCCCTAATTGGAAAAGTGTTCTGTGGAAAAGACTGTGGATCTGGATGCCCTCTGATGTTCTTGCTAAGTCAAGGCTAGACCCAGCCTCCTTCTCCAGGATCCTTGTGCCCCAGAACCCCTTAGAAATTGAGTTGATGTTTGAAAAAAGGGGATGATTACTCTTAACAGCTTGCAAATAAGGAAGGCATTTGACTGCTAACCAGAAGGCTGGCGGTTCAAATCCACCAGCTGCTCCTTTGACGGAAGACTGGGCAATCTACTTCTGTAGCGATACTGCTTTGGAAACCCAAGGAATGGGTCGCTATGAGTTGGGACCGACTCGACAGCAGTGAGTTTGTTTTGTTTTTAATAGAAACTACCTCCTTTACCAAATTGGCCAGCTTATTTCTAATTCTTAAGGTATCCTTTGTTCTTGATTGATTTGGGCAGACGAAAGGATGAGATGTAGCAAATGTGCACAGAAACAGGAGTCCCTAACTTTCTGCCTACAAGCTACTCTGAGCCCTTAACACTTATGATGATTGGATGGGAGGAAGGTGTTTGGGATTGGCTGGTCTCCAAGGATGGGTACAGAGCTGGATTGCAGCTGGTGCCCAACTTGTTGGGATAAACCAGTAGTTGTCAAATAAATCTAACCTATGTGCATTAGTTTAATATTATCTGTGGCTGCTATTGTGCCACAATGGCAGAGAAGTTACAGAGAACAGAGAAGTACTACCTATCAGTGGTGATGTAGGTAGGACAAGGGAGAATGAGTTTAAATGGATTAGGTACTCCTCAAGAGAGGGACCTGCCTTGACCATCACCTTCTTCCATTCCCCAGCAGAGAGCTAATTCAGCCAGACTTTGTGAAACTGAACTGAATTTGGAAACTGGTATCTTTCCATTGCACATGTTGACATTAGCATTTCATGTCAGAATCCTACTCTGGAGTCGGGAATAAGAGCTTTAAGGGGAAGAAGAATCAAGGTCAATAAAATAGACAGACTGGCCCTAGATCAGAAGTCAGTAAGAGCAATTACCCTGCCTTTCTGTATATGTGTTTCCCTTAAAATGTTTAATATATTAAATAGATGTGGGGAAGGAACAGTTTGAAGCAAGAGCTACAGAGCAGAGAAAATAGAATCCAGTTAAGGTTTTGCTGTTTGGGAAGGATATCATAGTGAGGAGTCGGCCGGGGGTGGGGGGGAGATGGCGGGTAGAGGGTCCTGTGTTGTTGCCCAGGGTGCTCCCAGAGACATAGCTTGGCCTCTCTTGTCTCTGCATAAAGGCGAAAATGAGCTATTTTTAAAAGGTGTCGTAGGTTCATTGCTCTTTCCTGTATGATCACTTTTCTAAAGCGTTGATACTTTTAGTTTACCTTCCTGATAATGCCTTTAAAGTGTACCCCAAGTGAAGAGGCTTTTATTAAAGGGTATCATCAGCTTGAAGACTTTCCTACTCTTATGGGGTATTGCCTTGCAGTCTGGAAAGGAGAAGAAAAAGGAAATTAGCATTTTTGTATGCTCACTCAATTTCATGCACCTAGTATCCGTTATTTTATTTAATCTTTATAAAAACTCATTTTTATAATGTATAAGGTAGGAACAGAGACAGATAGTCAATTACTTAAGGTCATACTGTTTGTAAGGATGCAGAGCTGAAATAGGGTAGTTTAGAAAACATGCCTTTGTTCTTTGTAACCAGATCTGACAATATGGGTATAAATTATCCTAGTTATTTATTGTTTGTTTGAGTCATAGAGGACCAACTGTGTTGTTTCTTTTCATTCTGTTGTATTAGCAAACATTTTCATTGTCCAGATTGCCCTCATGTATGGAAATGTAACATATGCAGCCTGTTTAATTTTGTATTTGTAAATCTGACTTGATTTCCTTTTTGGCAACAGCTACTGTCTAGAGAAAAGAAAAGATTTTTCTTTGTGTCTGTTTAAAGTGACAGAAATATTGGAGCAAGTAATAAAGATGGAAACCATTAATTATATACTTCTAAGAATTGAAAGGTCAGACAAGCTAAATACGTATGTTTCTCTCACTGGAATGTCTGTCTGTTGAAATTATGCCAGGATATGCTTTCTACCTACAATAAAATAGAAAATTAGATAGCCATCAACTTATTTGATATCCAAAAATTATACCAGATTGTTGCTTTCATTGCTATGTATCTTAAAAGTTTAGGATTCAAATTTTTGATGTTAATATGATTTGTTTCATAATCTACCCCCTTTGGCCATGTTTAGTTACTATGTCTCATTTTTATTTCCTCTGTTCTCCCCTCAGCTTATGTTGGAGTCTGTCAGCTGCTGCTATGTACATGTCAGGCTAGTGACTTGTAATGTTTATTAATACTATGTCAGTCTTGCTGTTGAAAAAACCGTGATGCTTCTCAGAAGGTTACGATAGAACGTAGCGTTTGATTTCTAGATCCTGTCTGCACTGCATGGTGAATACATTCTCAAATGTTATGCAGTTCACTGACCTGACAGTTATGGAACCCCGCCTGGGACCCCATTTCAGCAGGACATATTTGAACAGAAACAGTTTGCAAAACTTTACACACTTAAACTCCTGCCAAGGCAAACTGTTAGCCACTTGAGTTTGTTATAAATACCCAGTGGCAGTGGTTGGAAGTAGCCCACAGTGTGTTTTATATTCTGAACTGAATGTGAATGTCTTTGCGGTTATAGAGAGTAGTAAATAATTGAGTTTGATTAGGGAGAAGGACCTCATTATCCCCCACCTGTGCCCAGCTGGAAGGGGAGGGTCGAAATGAAGCCATTAGCTGTCTCTCTTACTGGCATCTCAAAGAGCTCAAATACATCTGTGTCTTATTTTCTTTTCTGGCACAATCAGTCGAGCAAGCTAAGCAGGCATGACCAGATTTGGCAAGTCCCAAGGACTCTGGCAAAGATACACAAGGAGAAGGCGGAGGGCAGTCATTTTGGCTTCTCACTGCCCATTAGTCTAGCGAGTTATGTTTTTGGAAAATGTCTGTTTTGAAAAAGAGTACTTTGTCCAATGTCAAACATTGCATGCTCACACAATACACTTTGATCTTTTTAAAAAACTGCGTCAGTGTGAGAGGAAACAAAAGGTGGCATTCACACTAATGTAAATTCTCCTTATGGATAAAGTAATTCCCAAAGGACTTACATTAAAGCAGGCATGTTGTGGTTATTACAAGGCTTCCTCTTGCTCATATATTTTCATTTTCTACCTTGAAGTGCTGGAAAATGAATATGCATAGAACTGAGACCAGAGCAGGTTGGGAAGTGTTATGAACTGGTCAGGACTGGAGAATCAAGCACTACTCGTGGCAGCCTTTTCCCACTTCCACAAGCTGAGACTGTAGCTCATGAAAGCATGACATTCTCCAACGTCTTTCAAGAAGGGACTTCTACATCGTATGGTTAGTGTTGAGAGTCAGCGCATTTAGAAGCAAACTAAATTTGTTGCTGTGGAAGTTGAGCCTTTTGAACAGATGACTCTGGTTTTGGTCTGAGAATGAACTCTGTGAACAACACTTTTGCCCCTGAGCTCCCACTCCCTTCTAAGTTATAGAGGGCTTTAAAATACTGGCTGTGGAGTCTGGCCGACCTGGGTTCAATATCTGGCTCTTCAAATTATGAAGTATGTAACTCCAAGTAAATATTTTGATCTTGCCAAATCTCAATGTCCTCCACTATAAAATGGGACTAATAATCACACCTACCTTTTTTGAGAGAATTAAATAAGCAAAATAAGTGCACAATAACTATTATTGATTGTTGTCATTATCTCATCATTATAGATCACATCTTTTGTACGTATGAAAAAAAATCCCATAGTTGTCATACTGATAATAACTTGTTTATTAAGCATTTATTGTGACAGGTATTATGTTAAGTCTTTATAAGTCTTTAGCACTCACACTAGCCTTGCAGTCTAAGGATGATTATGGTCCTCATTTTGTGTATGAGGAAACTGATTATATACCTGTAGAAGTCAGTGCTGGGACTCTAAACCCAGCCACTTAATCAAGAGCTCACTCTGCTCTGTTGTCTTCTCATGTTGCCACCATCTTTCTTAAAGGTACCGAGCTAACCAACAGCTATGTCTTGAGACATCATCTGTGCTAAGAAGTTCCTCTGACTTTCTTGCCGCCGCCCGGCTGGGGTGTTTCGATAGCACTCTGAACTTCCCTCCATCTTTGTGTTTACCACACAGAACTATAATTATTTGTTATCTTCTCTGTCTTCCTCTCCTATTGTGGTGTGCTACTTGGGAAAAGAGACCGTATTGCAGATTTCTGAATCCAAAATAGGATATATAATAGATGAGCAGTCTCAGGTAAATTACAAATACCTCTAAATCTCAGTTTCTGTAAAATAGGTATAATAATAGTATCTATTTTAAATGGGGGCAGTGGTGATTTAACAGTAGAGTTCTCGCCTGCCATGCAGGATCTTGGGAGCTCTGGTAGCATAGTGGCTAAGGCACTTGACTGCTAACCAGAAGGCTGGCGGTTCAAACCCACCAGCCACTCCTCGGAAGGAAGGTTGGGCAATCTTACTTCTGTAGTGATACTGCCTCGGAAACCCAAGGAGGGGTCGCTATGAGTCAGGGCTGACTCGACGGCACATAACAACAACAACAACAATGCAGGATCTTGGAGTTGATTTCCAAGCAATGCACCTCACGCACAGCCACCAGCCATCTGTCAGTGGAGGTTTTTGCTTTGATGTGGAACCGATTTCAGCAGAGCTTCCAGACTAAGATAGACTAGGAGGAAAAGCCTGGCAAGCTGCCTCTGAAAATCAGGGAGTGAAAACCCTGTAGGTCACAGTGGTCCAGTTTGCAGTTAATCATGGGGATAGTCAGGACTGAGCAGTGTTTCATTCCACTGTGCAGGGGTTGCCATGAAGTCCGGGCAGACTCAATAACAACAGGTAACAACGACATCATCGTCTTAGGATAGAATGAGTTAATACAGATTTAAAAAAAAAAAGCTTAACACAGCACCTGGCACATAGTAACTGCTCAATAAATAGTAGGTGCTGCTATTATTGTTATATTGTAGAACAGTGAATAACTTGTACTGTGCAAATCAAAAAGCTCTTTTTAAAAATCTCATTGAATTTCTCTGCACCACTACCATGATTTCTGACTAACACCATTGCTGCCCAAAGCCAGTGAGTTAAGCTGAAGTGGAATGTACGTGCTTCTGTGGTTTACTCTCTCAAACTTGAAAACAGCCTGTGTGCTTGGAGTCAGGTTCCTCTCCTTTGAGCTTCAGGGGATTCATGACATCTGGACCAGAGGCTGATAGTGCCCCTGAAGGTTGCCACCATGCCCAGAAAGTGACACATTTTAATGGCCCTGTGTTACCAGTTCGAAGCAGTAAGGGTTGAGATCCATTCCCCCAAATAAGCAACCTCTGCTCCTGAGAGAGGGGTTCAGAGAGGACCCTCCTCTCATGGGATAATGACCTGGGACGAGGAGAACAAAAGAGAACTAACATTTGTGAAATCCTCATACTGTGTCAGCCTTCCTGCCAAGTGCTTTGCATTCATTGTCTATTTTATCCTCGGGACAGTTCTATAAGGAAGTTACTGTTTTTCTTGTGTGCTGTTGAGTTGATTCTGACAGAGTAGAACAGTCCCATAGAGTTTTCTAGGCCATAATCTTTATGGGAGCAGAACACCAGATCTTTTCTCCGGTGAAGTGGCTGTTGGGTTCACATCCACCAACCTTTTGTTTAGCAGCTAAACACTTAACCTTTGCACCACCAGGGAAGTAAGCTCCTCATTTCATGTGTACATCTGAAGTTCCCACATGTTAAGACGTTTCAGTTAGCCATCTAACCTGGATTTGAACCAAAGAGTATTTAACTCCCAGCCTGTGCCTCTTCCTCTCCAATATGCCTTCCAGCTGGCCCCTGGTCTCAGAATGAATGGAATATAAGCTTTTCAGATCAAGAGTTGTACACCTATTTCTTCTCTGTCCCCTGTCACCTCTAACTTAATACTTAGTAAAGAAATGCTTCCCTGTGCTAACTAAGTGGCTTTGCACTGGGACAGAGCCGAATTCCTCCAGTGAGTAATCTCTTTTTTAAATGCCCCTACTTTTTTCAGTGGTTACAAGACTTGACAGGACCTAACTTTGAATTGGCTGAAGCACCCTGGCCAGTGTTGAGTCAGCTCCTTGAAGTGGAGCTTCACCCTGAACCAGCCCAGGCAGCCCACAGAGCTGCAGAAGGGCGGCTGCTTCTGCTCGGTGCCCCAGCATATTTTGCTCTGGGGGAGAACAAGCTGTTGAGGGAAGCAGGAGGAAGAACAGGTTCTGAGCTAGCCTTTGGGTCTGCAGCCTGTGTGTGTGTCCATTTGTCTGCCCTCTGGTCCCAGAGCTAGTCACCAACAGCACAGTCTATAACTCAGCCAGAGTGCAGTAGCACAAGGAAAGGAGGCAGGGTTTGCACACTCGCCTGCCTGCTGCCAGTGTTTTCTCCAAGATCGTGGTCTTCTCAACCTCAGACCCACCGCCCTGTATTAAATAGGAGTGACTTTATAAGATGTAAGAAGCTCTGGTGGTGTAGTGCCTGAGGCATTTGACTGCTAACCACAAGGTTAGTGGTTCAAACCCACCAGCTACTCTGTGGAAGGAAGACTGGGCAATCTATTTCTATAGAGATACCACCTCGGAAACCCAAAGGGAGTTGCTATGAGTCGGAATCAACTCGATGGCAGTGAGTTTGGTCTGTTTTTTAAAATAAGATGTATTTCAATAGACTTTTTAAAAAGCTCATAAAAAAAATCTTAGGTATAAAGAAATGGAACGTAAAACTCAATATTTGGAAGTCAAGTTGAACATTTTGGCAGCAAGTTGCCTTTTCCATGCATTAAATGGGAGCATGACTTCATAGTTGCAGCAAGGTAGACTCTGAGGACCAGTTCTATTCCATACCTTTATGTTTTAGAAACATGTAAGTATTGTTGTTGTTGTTGTTGTTATGTGCCGTCGAGTCGGCCCCGACTCATAGCGACCCCTCCTTGGGTTTTCGAGGCAGTATCACTACGGAAGTAGGATTGCCCAACCTTCCTTCCGAGGAGTGGCTGGTGGGTTTGAACCGCCAGCCGTCTGGTTAGCAGGCAAGTGACTTAGCCACTATGCTACCAGAGCTCCTCCACATGTAAGTATATTACCCAGAAATCAAAATGTTACCCCCTCAAGTACAGTTGACTTGGAACAAGATCCAAAGTTTGCGTTTGTCTGGAGGGAAAGAAATGAGTGGAATATGGGACTGGCCTGGGAAACTTTCATTAGGTCTTGTTGAGTGTGCAGTGTGGGGGTCAGAACCTCTTTCTCCTTTTAATGTGCACATTTTTACTGAAATGGAGCCCCAGAGTAAGATACTGCACACTCACGAAGGCACATTCTGAGCTCTGCGTGTGCCCCTTCCCTTCACTGTTGTTTTCATTTTCCTCTCATGAACCTTGCTACCCTGGCTTCAGCACGGAGGCTGTAAAGGAAGATGGAGAGCCGAGTTACCTCAGAATGATCACTATCGTTAACATTCACGGGTGGTTCACTTATCATTCCTGACTGCACAGACATGGCAGCCGCTCGGAAGCGTCCGCAGGTGTAGCATGGTGATACATATTACATTGTGCCACAATGGATTTATGTATTCTGTAACAAAAGAAAAGTGTAATGAAAAAATACAGAAGGTAATCCTTTATTCTTCCACCACACAATTTATCAGTAATGCCTGTGGATGATAAGTGCCAGGGATTTCCTCTGCTGGCTTTAACCTTGTCACCCAGGTACGTTTTGGTAAAATGAGAGAAAAATACAGACCAGGGATTTTCCTCTGTTCAAAAATCTTTTAGAAGGATACTTTTAATTTATGGAAGTTAGTCCAAACACAAGGCTTCCTTTTGAGCTTTTATTTTGCCATTGCTGAAAAAGATAAATGTATTGGCTTGAAATAACGCTATCAGCCAGCAGCAGATTAGGAGAAAATGTAAGCAATTTATAATCAGACTCAAATCTGAAATAATTCAGATGGAACCCAGGTGGATGGGAGCTCATGAGGTCTAGGCCAGTAGTAGTTTGTGAGTACCCAAGAAGTTGTGTTCCCTTTTAGGTCCTCTCATCTATTGCCCAACATATTGTCACAGATGGAGTGCATACTGACTTCTGAGGAGAAAGCAGGGGAAGGCAAATCTGAACGGGGATGATTGGCGTTTGTTCCAAACACACACTGGCCTCGCGCCAGAGCAAATACCCCCAAGTTTATAAATGCACAAGGCACTTTGCATTTCAGTACTCTTGCCAAAGTATCACTTACTGCATCGCTCCCTAAATATAGTTTTTTTTAAAAAAACAGAGCTATTTCTTATTTTGCTTTGATCAGTAAAATAAACTTTTAAAGATTGTTCTGGGATGGGGTCCAGCTTCTGAGGTAAAGAACGGCCGGGGCTCAGGCATGATTCAGTAACAGAGTGTTCAGTAAAATTAGCTTGACAGTTCTCAGGCCTGCTGTTCGATAGCAAGAACTTGACCAAGTTAAAATGGATGATCACGCTAGCCAGACCAGCATCGGCTTTTGCTTTTTAACAAATGGAATGTCAAAGATTAAACAGCAAGCCGTATGGAGTAGAGGGGTCTGGAGATGTCTCTGTATTAAGGAAGCAAATTGGGTCCTTGGTTTTGAGATTAGCCCCCAGCCCCTGTGGAGAGCCAGCCACTTGGTTGGGTCCAGCCTAGGCTTAAGGCGCCCTCCCAGCCCAGCCTACCATTAGGAAGCTTTTCCAGGACTTAGCTTGGGGCTTGGCTTTTCTTTCGGATTTCTTGTCAGTATGAAGTTCTGCCATGTTTTTTGGCCATGTTCCCCTTTGAGATTCTTATGGGGAAGTGGGAATGTGACCAACTCCTTGTGGCAATTCCCATGTTCCATAGTTGGAGACTTGGGTCCTGTTTGTTTCATGAGGCATTTGGAATTGGCCTATTTTGTTCCAGTGCCCAAGCACAGTGAGTAGTATTTACTATTGCAATTAACAGTCTTGGTGAAGTTATATCTCACCTAGCAGATAAGCCTCTGTTTCTGAGGTACTTATTTCTTAGCTGTTTTTGTTTTTTTTTTCCCCCCTGTCTAGATAAAACCCCTCCCCAAATTTGATTGGCTAGACATTTGCAAATAGTGTTAGTGTTTTGTCTTACAATTATTTATGCTTTAGCTGATATGTTGCCTGACTTTCTAGGGTTAAATAGATAAAAGCATCCCTTTTAAAGTGCACACAGATTATATATTTCAAAGTATATACATTTACTAGCCAGTTAGAGCCTTTCCTTTGCTTTGCTTTCAATTGCTTGGGGTATGATTTTTTCCCCCACTTCCCATGACGTTTTTCCTTTTGGGCACCATGAGCTTTAATATGGTAGTATCTGTCTGCAGTGACGTCTGCTGACACAGGCCAAGTTTATCAGTTGTCAACCCTTGTGGCAAGAGCAGACACTGGGAATCCATGGTGCTATGAATCCACACAGACCAGTTAGGTTCAATTTAAGGTAAATTAAAACTTCCCTAACCCCAACCACTTTACCACTTTTCCACTTGAGATTAGTAATAATAGAATGCCTCTCCCTCTCTCTCTCTCTCTCTCTCTCTCTCTCCCTCCTCTCTCATTATTTTAAGTAGGTTCATTTGACCTATTTTTAAATAATTGGCACTTTAAATACTTATTTTTAAGCTTTCTTAAATATAGTGAATGATCTCTCTCTGGCAAAAGTTGGTGCTGATTTAGTATTTGTCTTTCCTACAGAAATGCTGCTCATGGATTCTCCCTTATTCAGGTGGACAACACAAAGGTCACCATGAAAGAAATCTTGCTAAAGGCAGTGAAGCGAAGGAAAGGATCTCAGAAAATTTCAGGTGAGACAGGTTCATACTCTGTCAGTAGAAGCCTACTCCTTAGCTAAAAGTGTGTGTGTTTGGAGTGTGTGTGTTTGCATATGTTTTTGTGTTTGATGACTGGCCTAGATTATTGCAGATACCATTGCCAGAAGGTTTAGATAGCAGACCTACAGCCAAAAAAACAAAAAAGCAAAGAGAAACCTGATTTTTCGGGCGTCCTGGTGTCCAAGGAAAGGGCTGGGTCGGTGGCATATGTGAGAAGAACATGTCTGTTTCAGTTCTGGAAGCTCTGTCACCTGTGGTGTACTAAGACAGAACTACTTGTGCTGATGACCAGTTGGTGTAAATCTGTCTTAAAAACGGAATCAATCCCAAACATGGAACATTATTTTTCATTTCACATGTTCACATAATTTTCCATGGGAGAAGCTTTCAGTTGTTAGTGTTTGAGGTATGGGTGGGGGGGGGGAAGTGCTTTTAATTTTTACCAAATGAGAGCAACCTTAGGGGGGGGAAATAAGAGTAAAAAATCACTTAATGTACACAGATACCTAACTCCTCATTACAGAATTTTATTTAGAAAATAGGCTCGTCGTATTGCTGTGATATTTAAAGAATATGAGGAAAAAATTACTAGTTTTGAGAAATAGGTCAAAGATTCATCATACCACAGACAACTTTAATATAAATTGGCCTATATATGACACTCGAATATCTTAACTGTAAATAAATGAAGGTTTACCTAAACATCTTTGGTTTCACCTTTTGGAAAGGCGGGGGGGAAGCATTGCTCAGGTTAAAGAAAATAGTTTTGTACTCTTTTTAAGGGGAGGCATATAATCTGTTCCAGATTTAATTAGCTACCTTCAGATGAAAGCTGAAGTTTTAATAAAAGTTAGAAGAGATAACACAGTGAAGGACACGGATGAGCTGTCTCAAGGCCATATTCCAGGGGAACGATAAGAGCTGTAAAAAATGGCAGAGGAGAGCAATTGAATGGAGCAATGAAAATCTGATTCTCATAAAAAAGAGAGAGAGAGAGAGAGAGGCTGGTAGGGGCGGTTGTAGATGAGACCTGCTAGCGTCTGCAAGCAATTTGGAGGCTTGCCAGGAGTCATTGTTCACCCTCGGCTGTGGCGGCTCCGTCCAGATGTGCCAACTGCACGTTTCGGCTTTTGCCAGCTGACTGCGCCGTTTGATAACCAGCTCTCTGGATGCCCATCACTGGCCGCAGAGATAGAATTAAATGATGATGATCTTCCCACAAGTTGGGGGAGGAAACAATGCATATAAATCTTGATTTCATCTCAGCATGAGAAGTCTTTATCCATCATCACTCATAATGAACAAGTCGTTAGCTGGGATGAATGGTGTTCTGGTTTTTCCAAACACCTCTTTTGTTCATTTTTTGGGTGACTTTTATCTACTGTATGGGGGTCAAACCTCTTTGCATTATGGGGTGATTGAAGAGACATATCTTCTCTTTCTCAGAGGAAAACAGGTATTTTGGAGTTTTAGGTGCCAATCAAATAGCTTTTAAACACCTTTAGGCAGTCAAAAATGTTCGATAATCATTCATCTTCTTTTTAGATCCTGGTTCTAGTCTCTGGTTTTGTCCTTAATTTTTTTACATAGTTGTATATTTGTGATAATAATTCATTATATTCCAAGAATGTATTATTCTGAATTCTCAAAGAAGAAGGTGTAACTTTTTTAACCTTCTTAGTAGAAACTCTCCTGTCACAGATTTTTTTTTAGACCATAAAACGCCTATGAATTTACTGGCATGCAGCAGATCCAGTGTCTGTCCCTGTGTTCCAGCTGTCTGTGTCCAGTTGTATACCTGTTGGTATATATCCATCCCCCCAGCAACTGCATTCATCATACACTTTCCTTTATGTTCGCTTTTTAGTATCTATCCCTGCCATTTCCATCAGAGTCTTTCCATCTCCTGGGCAAAGAATTAGGACTTAACCCGAAAAAACAACTGAAAAATAAATTTGCCTTATTCATTCCTTTGCATACTGTTCTCGTTGTTTGCCGTCAAGTCAGTTCCACCTCACAGGGACCCTGTCTGACAGGGCAGAACAGAATTTCCTAGGCTGTAATCTTCAGAGCAGCAGATCACTAGGTCTTTTCTCCCTAGAAGCAATTAGTGGTTCAAACCACTGACATTTGAGAGCTTAACCATTGTACCACCAGGTCTCCTTCTTTTTATACTAGGGAAGCCAATTGAGATTGCCATTTACATAAGTTACTGTCTATTTTCTTACTCCAAAAAGCTTTTTTAAAGTAAGTTCTTCCTATTACCATGTTAAGTCTAGTTTTATGAAATAGAAGGCTCTCTAGTTTAGCAAAGGTGTTTGTTTAAGTTTAGGTTGGTAAAGGCTCAGTGTGTTTTGTTTTTTGAACTTTATATTTTAGAATAGACTTCTTTTGGAGGGTGATAAATGAAAAGAGGAAAATCCTCTTCTTTTCATGGAGGGAAACGCATTTACCAAAGGATGTGCTCACAGCTGGCTATGAAATACTTTTTATTTAGCCATTATGACACATGAACTTGGTGGTGGGAGCTGCTGGGTCAGAGACATTCTTGTCTTCTTGTTGAGCCTCTGCTGCAGTGCCCTTAGTCTAGTCTTTGTGTGATGTTGCTTATCTGCTCCATGTCTTGGGAAGAATTAGAGTGCTCAGCCCTCTCTTCAAGCAGCTCCTGTCTGATTTGAATGCAAAACAGTGTTTGTCTCCTTGAAATTCTTAAAGAGAGAGGGGAGGAATACCACTTGAAATTAAACAACGTGTCATGTTGAGTTGAAAGTTGTTACATTATTTGTTTGTTAGAGATGAGTTGTGCTAGGATTAGATTTCAGAAATCCTTTGATTAGCTGACTGTGCACTTCTATTTCTTACCCACAAAACTTTAACTGCTGTCATCTTTTTTTTTCCCCCAGACTGACTGCAAATTTTTAATAATAATAATGAAATTGGAGGAGCTTTGGTCGCATAGTGCCTAAGGCATTTGACTGCTAACCAGAAGGCTGGTGGTTCAAACCCACCAGCTACTCCTTGGAAGGAAGATGGGGCAATCTACTTCCATAGTGATACTGCCTCAGAAACCCAAGGAGAGGTCGCTGTGAGTCGAAATCGACTTGTCGGCAGTGAGTTTTGTTTTGGTTTGGTAAAGATATTTTAGAATACATTTCATTATGAAATCAAGATATGGGCTTAATGACAGTCCTGATGTTTAAATAGTCTTTTATCCATCCCTCTGGTGTTCCCTCTCAAATTTTTATTTATAACAAAGATCAGAAGGTGGTAAATATTTGATCGAACAAAAGAACTCTTCTTTTTTAGGTATGTAGCTTTGTCAGTGGAAAGCCTTAGGGTTTTAAAATATTTTTGCTTTTTATAGATAGAATATCATTACAGACACTTGTAACTGATCTAAAATTTTGACTTGTATTAGTTGTAATTATTTCATCAAGTCATAACTATTTGTGAACACTGCAGGGTTTTGGGTTTTTTTTTCCCTATTAATATTCATGCACTGAACTGTAGTAATCTTTTCACTGTATATCCCAGTAATTTCTCTGCTAAGGCCCATTTTTTAATGCCCATTTTTACATGTAAAGTTTCCCTCTGGCTTTTCATTTTATTACTGACCTACTTGACATTTGAAATCTACCTGCATTTGCAGAAAGTCCCTACTGTTTAAGAAACCTGTAAATGGAGAATTCCATTTCAGAAGATTTAGATGGGACTTCTTTATTAATTTTAAAAGTCAAGTGGGTATGTTTTTTAAACAGTGAAGAGTTGCATGTCATGTCCCTTGATTTAGCCAGTGCAGTATACTAACCTGTTATTTAGTGAATAAAGGACTTAGTTCATCAAGTTCTCCCTCTGTCAAGGTCAGCCTTCACAATTAATTAACCTCAGAGCTTTTTAGTATTTTGTTGCTGTTTACAAATGCTGTTACTATCTCTCTGAATTGTACATGTGAAAAAATGTTGAAATGTCCTTTCATTTTCATGTCATTTTTTGTCATATCTATATATATATTCATTATATCACAAAAAAGAATTAATTAAAAAAAAATATCACCCACTAGCCTTTACCAATCCCCTGAAATATGATGTTGGGAATGACAGAGACACTGTTGAGAAATGGAGATAGCTCCAATTTCAATTTTAACATCGACACAGAAATACAGATATTTCTTGATCTGCAAAGAGTAAAGGCCTCAAAATGGGATTAACAAACAGACTTCTTTTCCACATAACTCTATTTCAGCATTGATCCACACTATTAAATGGAAGTGTTTTCTCTATTATCTGCTAAAAGGCTGAACAGAAATATATTTTTTTTAATCCCTGTCTATATAGCCTATTAATATGAAAGACAAATTTTTATTAATTTGAAGATCGTTTTGAAAAGTTCTTACCGTATTGTTAGTAACCCTTATGGCATTTATTCCTATCACTCCCTTTATAAAATTGCACCTAAAACTTGGAAGTATTAGCTTTGTTAAGTGTACTTGTTCTTTGTTTATGTTTGAGTCACAGAGCACTTATTGCTTGCAGACTTACTATGTTTTCCCAACAACTCTAGAAGGTCATCAGTGAGATGGTCTAGTATGAGACTTCTGAACATTATTTCCTAAAGTACTGTAGGAACACAAGGAGTGTGGGGTTCTGGTCTAAGGGATAACTAATGATGACATCATTGGATTCTGAAGTTTTGTCTTAAAAATTTATTAAAAAGTGTAAACACTGATTTATAATATATTGTGGCTGTGTTGTACATTCATTCACTCATCTTCTCCCCTTATATTTGTTAGAGCCATGCTGGGTGCAGGGAGACAGGGTGAACCAGGCAGATAAGACCCTGACTGAGGGGAACCTTATGTTCTAGAGGGAATGTAACTATGAGGGGCTGAGACAGAGAATAATAGGATGCAGGGAAACTCGCTGCATCCTAAAGCATGGTCAGGGAACTCCTCCTTGGGAAATTGACATTTAAACAGTGACCTTCACATTTAAGCTAGGAAGATTAGAGAATAGGGGGAGGGACGGTATCATTCAACACAGTGGCTGTTAAAGGCATACCATATTTTAATATAAGAAGAACATTTCAGATTACTTAACAGTTAACTCTCTTCACTCCCCCCAAAAAAATTGTATTAAAATTGGCGCTCTGAAAGAAACGCAGCGGGTACCCAACACAGTAAATGATACCACCGTCCATTGCCCAGGACAAATATCCATTTGTCAGCCTTGACCTCAAGGCTCCCCCACTGTAACTCTCCATATCTTAACCATTAGCATCTGTCAGTTTTACCTCCAGAATATATCCCAAATCCATTCAGTCTTTCCATCTCCACTGGGTGAGTCCAAAAACCAAAAAACCAAACTCACTGCCATCGAGTTAATTAGACTCATAGCGACCCCTCCTTGGGTTTCCGAGGCGATATCTCTGCGGAAGTAGATTGTCCAATCCAAGTCACCGCGAATTTTTACTCAGAATTTTGAAATAGCGCCCTGACTGGTTTTCCTGCTTCTACTCTTGGCCACCTCCAGTCTATTATTTACACAGAATCCAGAGGGATCTTTGAAAGTATAAATCAGATCATACCTGCTCCAAATCCTTTAATGGCTTCCATCTATTTGCATTTCAGATAAAAACCAAATTTCTAACCACTGTGAGATACACTAGAGCTGGAAGAGGGAAAGGGCCTCTTTCATACATAAAGAATATGAACAAGAAGAAGTAAAAGAGCTGGAATGAAACGGGGAAAGAAGTGACCAGAGGTGATGGTTGCAGTATAACCTAACAGAGAACCCAGGAAGCCAGGATGGGGGAATCAGGACAAGTTAATTTATTATCTATCAAGAGTGTTTTAAGGGGGTTTGTTGGTTAAGAAATTGGTCTTTCTCCAAGGTCTATTCCAATGGGATAGGAGTAGAGGCATGAAGAAAAGCTGATTGATTGAATGTCTTTGTGTAGTTACAGATATTATCTCACTTAATCTGCACAGCACCCCTGGGAAGTAGATTTTATTATGCCTATTTTAGAGATGAGACTCAGAGAAGTTACAGTTACCAAATTTTCACAGTAAGTAAATGGCAGAACTTAAATTGGAGCCTAGGCTTTTTTGACCTCAGTGCTCATACTCTTTTTATTGTACCATGTTGCTTATTAGAACCCTAATGGGAGAACAAATTTAAAATTCTGTAAACAGAAATGTTCATTGATTCTTAGATCTAAATGCACTAGGGAAGTGCAACATTTAAAGGAACCCTGTGGTGAATCTGGATATAAAGCCAGGAATTCTTTTTGTAATTGCACAGTTTGTCTGTATTGGTGTCAGTTTTAATGTTTTATTTCTAGCTTTCTTAAAGCAACATATACCTGTCCTGAACTGCCCTATAGAAAAGTGAAGGAGGCTCACATGTTTTAGATGAGGTAGGATTTTTAAGACTCTTGTGACGGGAAATGTCCTCCAAAGACTAAAGTAAGCAGGAGACTCTTCCAGCTGTGAGTTTGAGAGGAAAACAGAGTCCTGCTTCATGTGTAATTGTAAAAATAGAAAATTCAGTAAAAACAGAATTTATGATACAAAGACATAGTCATGTAGTTTCATTATGGTGTAGTACGTAATTCTTTAAGGAAAAGAATAGAATTGTGTAGATTTTCTTCATCTAAAATGCAGTAATTTTTGCAGAAAAGTGCTCCTTGTGAAAGAATAATATAAACATGCTGATGCCACTCATGTGGGGGCTGCATAAGAAATAAAGACCTGATACTCGCTATCCAGTGACCCACTAGGAAAATGGTATAGTAAATTAGGGCTGCTATGGCACATAACATCAACAACAACAACTATGGCGTTTAAATGTATAACTCAGAAGTGCCCCAGGCAAGAAGCTCCAAGTTAAATATTCCTCTTTGCATCCAGTCGGCTTCCTCTTTCTCTTGTTGCTTCATCTTACCTGAGTCTCCCCCTGTCTGGAGTACTCTGAGACTCCAGATGGATATTCTTGAGTCTAGAGCAGAGCACGTTAAAGATGGAATTGCAGTCAGTTATTTTATCCAGAAAGCCTGGAAATTTAGAGAATTTATCTCAAGCAAAAATCTTCTGAAACTACTTTATACACCTAGTTATTTTACAAGGGTGTTACAAGCGCTCACAACTGCCACATCAGAAAAACTTGAAATATATCATTCGCCAAAGTATGCTTGACCAGCATTTACTCTTCCTCTACTCTCTAATCTTTCAGAAGTTCCTTTTCCATCACCAGATCTATTCATTCACTCCATCTAGGACAGTCAAAGTGTAGATTAGATTAAAGAAAAAGCCAGTTAAAAGAAAGAAAAAAGATACATGCTCCTGAGAGGCTGTGTGGCAGTATGGGGGTGCACACAGGTTGGAATCAGAAGACTGACCTTTCCCTGGGTCCACTAGGAACCAATGTTAGAGCACTACTAATTTAATAATAGTTTTTCAGGATAAAAAGAAAAATAAATGCTACTGCATCAAATGTTTGTATTGATTGCAAGCTACATCCTGATCCTAGAAATGGTAAAAAGTACAAAAAAATAAAAATACATCTTAGAATTAAGGAACTATGATAGCTAGGTGTATAATCATGCCCTTGTCCCTCTGGTCCTCCGTTTCCTCACTATAACATGGGAAGGGTGAGTAAAGATTAGCTGAGGGCACTGTGTGAAAGAGCCACCAGTACTCTTAAGCTCAGCACGACTCTAAGAGGCCCTCTTTAGCTCAGCAGTCATCCTCGAATGCCACCTACTCCATGCTAGCTGTTGTACCAAAACTCAATTGGCAAGCCTGATGAGAAGACTTAACTCATAAAAAGAGGCAGTAAAGGATGGGAAATGCATGAGTAGAAGTATATAAGCTACTAAAGCGGCACAGATAAGGGAGTACTTAAAACTACAGGGTGGGGATGGGGTGCAGGGGGCTAAGAAAAAGTTTTCTGAAGTGATTTCTATGATGGTTTATTGTTGTTGTTGTTTTATTGTGATTTGGGTGAAAGTTTACAGAGCAAATTCATCTTCCATACAGAGTTCACATACACTTTGTCTCATGACATTGACTGCAATCTCCCATAATGCAACAGCTCTCCTCCCACTTCCTCCCCATAGCCACTTCTTCCCTGTGTCCTTCCCTCCCATACACTCCTGACCCCTGAGCTGTCGCCCTGTGCATACACAGCCCTTCCATTCTCCCATGATTGATCTCTCCAAGGAGTGTATCCACCTGATGTAAACGTTCAGCTCATATGCCTGTCTTTTGTTTGGCTGGAAGCCACAGGAGTGGATTCATTTCCAGACCTGAAGGGCAGCTAGGGGCCATAGTCTCAGGGGTTCACCAGGCTCTATCAGACCAGCAAACCTGGTCCCTTTTTTCTTTTTTTATGATTTTTAGTTTTGTTCCACATTGTTCTCCCTCTCTATCCAGGATCTCCTACATAGATCTCCCTCTGAGTGGTTGACAGTGCTAGCTGGGGACCATCTAGTTCTTCTGGTCTCATAGTTGTATAGGCTGCAGATCACATGGTGTACCAGTCGCTTGTTCTAATTGTTTCCATGCATCTTTGGTTTTCTTCCTTCTTTGCTTTGGATGAGGAGAGACCCATTGTTGCATCTAGATGGCCGCTTGCAAACTTTTAAGATCCCAGTCGCTGCTCACCAAAGTAGGATGTAGAACAATGTTTTTGTGTAGTATGTTATGCCAGTTGAGTTTGATGTCCCTTGCAACCATGGTCCCAAGCCCACAGGTTGCACTACTTGCTCCCTCCAGGTCGCTGGCTATGGCCAAGAAGTGACTACAACCTTGTCCCTTGTCAGCTCTGTTATATACCTGGAGATTCTTACAGAACTTGCAAATACACTTGTAGAAACATTGTCTGCCAACCCTACACATGGTCTTGGGCACACTCCCCCCTGCATAGCCATACCTAATCGCTCAGCCTGTCCACCATCTATCCACCCCTATATCAATGTTTGTATGATGGCTTTTTTTTTTCCTAATTTTTATTGTGATTTGGGTGAAAGTTTACAGTGCAAATTCATTATCCATACAGCAGTTCATACACATTTTGTTTCCTAACATTGACTGCAATTCCCCACAATGTGACCACTCTCTTCCCATTGCCTCCCTATGATGCCTCTCTATGATGGCTTTTTGAAGATTAATTCTAACTTTACTGGTGGGTAAGTGAGGAGAAGAACATTCAGGCAGAGAGGACACCATGTTTTCAGACACAGACCGTAAGAAGTTCCAAATCATTGGAACAGGAAATGGACAGAGGGTAAGCTGCAGAAGATAGTCAGGGGTCAGATCTCTGGAGGCCTGATTCTGTACTAAAAACTAGAAGAGGAGGTACATTCATGTATTGAGAACCTGTTATGTAGCAGGCACTGTGTAGACACTAGAGACTTTGTAGAGACCAAGAAATGGTCTTTACTCTTGAGGAGTTTGCTGTTTAGTTGAGAAGATAGACAGATAAGCAGACAGTTAAAATATAATGCATGGAAAAATGGAAGTAAGAATAGCACCTGGGTATACACTTTGTGGGAAGAGGAAAACCCAAAACCAGATTCACTGCCATCGAGTTCATTCGACTCATAGCACCCCTCCTTGGGTTTCCGAGGTGGTGTCTCTATGGAAGTATATTGCCCAGTCTTCCTTCTGAGGAGCAGCTGATGGGTTTGAACCACCAGCCTCCCTGTTAGCAGTCAGATGCCTTAGGAGGAGCCCTAGTCTAATCTTAAGGAGTCAGGAAGAACTATCGTTCACAGATTATCTGGGTGAAGCTTGAAGATGAATAGAAACTGATCAGGTGAAAAAAGATAGGAAAGAGTGTTCAGGCAGAGGGAATAAAGGAAAGCTCAGTGCTTTCTGGAAAAAGCACATTCCCAGTGTAATAAAGCAGGAGAGTAGGAGTTCAGGGGTGGGGCACAAAGAGGCTAAAGTGGTCATTTGAGGCCAGGTCTTATTTGTAAACTATGCTGAATTTAAACTTTATTCGGATAGCAGAGAAGAGCCATTGAAAGGAGAGCAATATAATCAGAATTTCTTGTAGAAGAAGTACCATCTGTGTTGTAAAAATGGATTCAAGGTATAAAAATGGTGCAAGGCCACAAAACAGGAGCCAGAGAGACTAATGAGGAGATTCTTGAGGGAACCTGTTGAGCAGATGTTAGAGCCCTGAAATAAGGTGTGGAGAGAAGTGGATGGTTCTTAGTTCAGGAAACAGAGGACAAACTCTATGGTAAAGTCTGATTTCTTTTATTAGAGCTAAAGGTGCATTTTGGGGAGAATTTAAGTAGCTTGGAGTTGCTGTTACATCTGGAGTTACTATCAAAACAAGGTAGTGGTAAAAGGCAGACTTTCAAAGATTTTTTTTTTTTTTAATTAAATGCTTGTTGAAAAAAAAATTGAGACGGTATAGAGGTCCCTGAAGTAAAAAGTGAAAGCTCCTTCTCTAACCTTCCTTGATATAAATCCTTTGGGTTTTTTTCCCCCTATTCACATACAGATACACATACAGGCTGGGGCTCCACGAAGGCAGTATACTTTTTATTTTTGTAATCATACAAAGTGAAAAAAACAGCCAATTCAGATAGTTGTTCTAAGGATTAAATGAATAATGAAAAAAACTGATTTGCAGATTGCCTGGGAAATTTTACGTATTCAATAAGTGGTAACAATTATTATTACATCCATAACTGTACTCTTGAATATTCCCGCATCTACGTAACATTTTAAATGAAGCTGTGGTTTAGGGAAAAACTCTGGACTCAGGAATCAAGGTACCTGGGTTTAAATCCCATCTACATTACTTACTAGCAAAACACATACACAATCATTATCTGTGTATGTGTGTATAACTATCTCTTCAGTTTTCTCATAAAAAAGATAATCTCTATCTTTACAAGGTCTTCTGTGAAGGTTAAATGCAAAAATATCTGGCATACAGTGAGTGTTTGGGTTGATGTAACCCAAATAGGATCATTACCTTGGTTCTCTCTCTCTCTATCCACCCCCACCCCCCAATACGTACAATTTGAGGATATTGCCTTCAAAAAGAAAATGGTGAGGCCAAAAAAAAAAAACCAGTTAAATGAGAAATAGGGGGAAAAGGCATGTCTCTGCATAGGCAGTCCTCTCCCAATTTATCCACGCTGACTTCAGCTAATTAAACATCTGTCTCAACGGTCTCCTCAGCAAATTAGTCATCCCCACTTTGTGACACTGATTGTTGGTTGCAGCCTTTCCCCACTTGCTCCCATTCCCAGAAACTTCTAGGAGTTTACTCACCAGGCACATGGCAAGGAATGATGCAGGGTCCCCATTAGCCCCCTACAGTTGCCCTTGGTGCCAGTGCTGTTCATAATGCTGCCAGGCGTCCCCCTAGATGTGCGTCCCCAAAATAAACCTGTTAAGGGGTGACAACTTTTTCATCAGCATTTCAGATTTCCAGATTATGGTACATTTTCTAAGTGCTATGTATGTATACGAGAAGCTAAAATACAGCATTTAGGAGAAAATCTATTTTTTAAACTAGTTGTGATGACAAAGCAAGCAGGTAACATATGGTCTCTAATGAAGTGAATTGGAGACTAGTGAATTACTAGTTAGCTATGTCCATACACATAAACAAAAGCTTTGCTGGTGATTGAATGGCCAGTAGACAAACATGTGAATGGCCTGGCCTGTCTTCATGCCTGTTTTTATAAACGGGGGAGTGTGTGTATAAGGCGGAGGAGAAGGGAGGCAGTACAGCCCAGAGGGCACATCCTAAGAATGGTTTTCTAATAAAAACAGTTTTCTGAAATTAGACTTCCTTTCAATAACTCTTTCCACCAGAAGAATTAATTAAGAATAATTTTTTTGTAAAGATAAATGACTAATAAACCTATTTTTAAATGTTTAACTATACTAAAGACCCAGAAATGAAAATTAAAATGAGATACTAACTACTAACCATCAGTTTGAGAAAAATTACACAGGGAAAGGTATGGGGAAGGAGGTGTTCTCATACACTCTCAGAGTGTCAAAAAATGAGGTTAAACTCTTTGAAGGGTAATTTGTTTTTCTTAACATTTTAAATAAGCACAGCTTCTGACAAGCAATCTCATATTTAAAATCTAGCACAAATGTGCAATGAATATTCATAAAAGATTGTTCGCTGCATGTTTCGTAATTTTGTAACACTGAAAATTTGGAAGTAATCTAAATGTCCATCAATAGAGGGCTGTTTAATTTAACTAGGAAGATAAAAATAGTGATCACTCATATAGAAGAATATTTGTAACATTACTGAGAGTAAAAAGGAAATGCAAAACTGTATATACTATATCACTTTTTCAAAACCCTTTATCCATATACATTTTTTCGTGAGTTTATTTAACAAACATTTATTGATTATCTTCTATTTGACAGGTATCCTACTAGGTGCTGGGTATATAGTGATTACAAAATTAAACAGTATATACTGCCCACATGGAACCTCTAGTCTATGTATTTATCTGTATGTGAATGGGGGGAGGAGATTACACCTAAGAAGCGTAGAAGAAGCTTTTACTTTTCACTTTGGGGACCTCCATAATGTCTGGATTTTTTTTCAACAAGTATTTGCATAGTAGTTAAAACATTCAGATGCTAACCAAAAGGTCAGTAGTCAAACCCACCAGCCACTCCATGGCAGAAAGATGAGGCAGTCTGCTTTCATAAAGGTGTACAGCATAGAAACCCTATGAAACAGTTCTGCTCTGTCCTATAGGGTCTGAAAGAGTCAGAATCTACTTGACGATAATGGGTTTGGTTTGGGTTGGGTTTTCATTTTGTAACTAAGAAAACTAAAGTTCAGAGAGGATGCAAGACTTATCCCAAGGTCACACAACTAGTAAGTGGAGGAGCTAGGTCTCTAACCTAGATGACTGAAACCAAAGGTGGTTCGCCTAACCACTGCACCTCACTTCCTCCTGATAGACAAGGATAGTGTCCACAGCTTGTTGGAGGGGGCTGCACTTTGCTCCTTTTTAGAAACAGACACCAGATGTACCTGCTTTGGTTGTGAGTGGCAGTATTATTGAATAGAAAAGACAGGCTTTGGAACTAAACCTTCCACATTGCAGCTACATCTTTCATGTAAGCTGGAAAGTTAGGCAAATCATCAACTGCATCTGAGTTATCTCCTCTGGAAATGAGATAGTAATACCTCCTTACAGGGTTGTTGTTTTGACTGAACAAATGTAAAACCCTTAGTAAGTGCTCAGTGGATGTCAGCTGCCATTATCCCTGTTGCCACTACAACGTACCAAAACCAAACCGAACCTACTGGCATCAAGTTGATTCTGACTCACAATGACCCCCACTGGGTTTTCAAGGTGGTAAATCTTTACAGAAGTAGATTGCCCCATCTTCCTTCTGCAGAGTGGGTGGTAGAATTGAACCACCAACCTGGTTAGCAGTCAAATGCCTCAGGCACTGAGCCACCAGAGCTCCTTTCAAGACCAGCCAGGTGACCTGAGATACTGAACTTCTTTTTCACTACTTTCAAATGCCTGACATTGGAGCTGTTTCCCCTGATAAACAACTTAAAATGCAGTTTCTAACAATTACAGTAACAACTTTCTATAAAGAGTTTCTCCTTTTTGAGTGAATGACAAATAACAGTACTTTTGGCTATGTATCTGCAACAGTTTTAACTGCATTAAGTGGGAAAAGAAGAAGAAAAGTAGTGAGCTAGTCAGGGAAGGTATTTCTTTTTCTGCCTTACATTGATAATAATGTCTAGAGACAAAGATGACTTAAAATCAGGAAAATGGCATTAGATCAGCACTGAGAGCCAGGTCCCAGCAACCCAGTAATCTCACACCTAAAAATCCCTCTCAGGAGGGAGAGAAGGAAGCAGAGACTTCTCTGTGACAAATTCTTTCTCCCATAAGTCCTTCTCTTTTCTGAAGAAAGCACTTTCTTGAGTCCCTAGTGTCATGAGTTCCCCTCCTGAATGGAGCCCACAGACTGGAGCATTATCTCAGTCTTTCACTTTAGCAGGTTATTTTCATGCATCTCCTAATTGGCTACCAGCAGCCCTCCCTGATATACAAAGAAATGGACAGGGTAGCAAGAGCTTGGTGAATACATAAGCAGTGAGTTACTCCATCAGAATTAACAGTGAAATTAAGAGGTACAGACTGCATCTTAGCTTTGGAAGCTGCCAAAGAGAACAGTATCCTTGATCCTCTCTTCCCCTCTGTCAGTGGCACCTTGGGCCTGTCCCCAGTAAGTTCCTAAATGCAGTAATCTTGCCAGATGCTGGTCAATTCTTGCAAAGGAAAATGATGAGAGACTCCTTTTCCTTTGGGAGAAGGGCATTGAACTTTAATTTGAGTAAAGTGAAGGCTTCTTATGAAGAGGAACTCATTCCTTTTTGTTTACCACTTGATCCAGCACTAAACCTGGCCAGGAGTTGGTGGCTGATACATTTTGTAGAATGAAGGAGAAGCAGTGAAAGCCAGTGTGCAGCCCACAGCTGCTTTGCTCTCTGCCAGCCCAGGCTGGAGGCCACCCACTCTCTATTCAGGTATGGACTCACTACACTTTGATTATTGGAGATCAAACTTCCTTAGAGAATTAAATCATTGAATGAAAATGTAAGTGTCTTAAAAATGAAAGATGCAATGCACATCAATCGAAATCAGTGTTGCCTCCCAGGTCCCCTTAGTGATATGGATCTCTAATGAATCCTTAGGGAGCCAGAGAAGTATACCAAAACAGACATTTTAAACACTGATAGTCAAGTAAGGGGGCCCAGCAGGAGGAAGGTACTACACATACTGTATTATAGGAAAAAAAGAATTAATGCTAACTCACTTTCCAAAGGGAATATGTGAAGAACGAGAGAAAGAGAACATGCTGAATCCTCATCTTCCATAGCAGGAAGTTAATAGATACCATCTGATATTTATATATTCTTAAAAATAGCTGGATAGGTGCTCAAATAATTTATTTTAGAAGGATCAGTACAAAACTGGGCCTTATGAGGCAGAGGTTAAAGATGTCCCAAATGTCCAACTTTTTCAAACTACTGTACCACTCCATCATCTCCAGTATCAACTCCTTCCTCATCTCAGAACTCTCCCTCCCGTTTTAGGGTTCTGTATTTCACTGTAACCCCTCACAGAACTCACGAACTGCTGATACAGTTGTGGAGGCTCACAAGTCCTAAATCGTGGCTCAGGTGTCAGAGTGGCTGACGAGCCCAAATCAGCAGGTCTGACGACTGGCTGCTGTCTCAAGACCCAAGTACCAGGAGTGAGATGATGACGAACCAGTTGCAGGATCCAGAATAAGAGAATGAACTTTGCCACAGCGTTCACATATATACCCTCAAGGAAACTAAGGGTGGTCACTTGAGACACACCCTCCACTAAGGCAGGACTCAAGATACATCCCACCCTAATCCTGCTTCATTGGACAGCTCACCCCAAAATGGGACCATGACCACAGGTATAGAGGCTAGGATTTACGGTACATCACAAAACGGAGGATTATGGCTAGAAGGGCCATATTGAGTAATTCACTACATTTCAGTAGGAATACTAATTTTTAAAAAATAAGATGGCAAATACCAGAAGAAATAGCCAAAAACATTGCAAATAACTGGCTGTAAAGAGCAGGACTCAGAAATGGGGCAAGGATTTACTCATTTTTTATTATAGGATTTGTAGTAGTATTTAATTACAAAACTACAATTGTGAGCTGAACATTTACATTCAGTAGATATACTCCTTGGAGAGATCAGTCATGGGAGAATAGAAGGGCAGTGTAACAGTCTACAAGTTGATACATGGATAGACATGCAAGCTGAACAGGTGTGGGAAGATGAATGGGACTACACTCATGAATATATATAGGTTTGAAAGAGGATATTTCTACGTATGTATTTATATGTGCTGCAAATACATCCATGAATACAGTAAAGCATACAGGGAGAAAGTTAGGAA
Source organism: Orycteropus afer afer (assembly GCF_000298275.1). Taxonomy (NCBI): domain Eukaryota; kingdom Metazoa; phylum Chordata; class Mammalia; order Tubulidentata; family Orycteropodidae; genus Orycteropus; species Orycteropus afer. The sequence continues at coordinate 205,490 of NW_006922198.1, forward strand.
AATTAGCCTTAACCAGACACCTTGAAGGAATGAGTTGCTGGGCCTGGGGGTTCAGGATCACAATTTCGGGGACATCGAAGTCAATTGGCATAGCGTAGTCCACAAAGAAAATATACATCCTACTTTGGTGAGTAGCAACTAGGTCTTAAAAGCTTGCAAGCAGCCATCTAAGGTGCAGCTAATGGTCCCTCCCTGTCTGGAGCAAAGAAGAGTGAAGAAAATCAAAGACAAATCAAAGTAATCCATTCAGAGAACTAGTGGCCTATGCAGACCACTGCTGAGCGCTTCGCAAGGGATCACAGTAGAAGGCCCGGGATAGAGTGGGAGAAAAATGTGGAACAAAACTCAAAATCATAAAAAAAAAAAAAAATCAGGCTTACTGATCTGATAGAGACTTGTGGAACCCACAAGACTGTGGCCCTTTGTTGTTGTTGTTGTTATGTGCCGTCAAGTCGGCCCCGACTCATAGCGACCCCTCCTTGGGTTTCCGAGGCAGTATCACTACAGAAGTAGGATTGCCCAGCCTTCCTTCCTTTGGCCACCCTTAAAGCCTGGAACTGAACTCACACACACAGACACACCCGTGGCTCACCTTTGAGCCAAACAGTACAAGCCTATAAGGTGAACAGTTACACCAGGAGGTAGCATCCCTTAGAGCAGTGAATCATACAAGATCCAAAGAGCCCATTCGCCTGGGGTTAAAGCTTAGAAAGCAGAAAGGGATAGGAAAGAAGATAGAATGGAAAAGGGAGACACAAGGAGGAAGTGGGAGAGTGCTGTTAACTTGGGGGGATTGCAGTGAATGGCAGGAAACAAGATATGTATGAGTTGTCAAATAGAAAACCAATTTACTCTGTAAACTTTCATCCAAATCGCAATAAAAAGTTTAAAAAATAATAATTTTTACAATTTATAAACACTTCCAAATTCTAGGCCTTAGAAAGATTTCTCTTTCATTTTCTTACTTACGTGAACTTTTTCTATTTGGAAACTTCTTTCTCTTAAAAGTACAATCCATTTCATTGTGTTTGATGTCAGTTTTCTGTGAGAACATCATCCTTAAATAGTTGCTTCCTATTATAAACATTTCCAAACCTTTTAAGACAGAAATGTTAATGTAACTGTTATATTGTAATTTTGCCAACATTTTGTCTCTGTGACCTGTATTTTCCGTAGGGTAAAACACAAGTTATTAGCTGAGTACTCTGTCCCATTCTAAGAATGACTAATATCTCAAATATAAATGAAAACAGCTGCTTTTCTATAACGTTAGAGTCCCAAACAGCTGTCACATGTACGTTTTGACATTCTTTAAAGAAAAAAAAAAGAACGAAAATTAATTTATGGAATCTACTAATCTGGTTAAGTATATCATCTAACTTCTGTGGAGAGGTAGAGAAGAGGTCATAGAAAAGCCCACTGAGCGAGAATGTAGACTTTCCAAAAGGCTTGAACTGACTTAAAATGAAACCCTCTGATGAGACGCTTCTGTGCCAAGAACATATGCTGTATAAGGGCCTGGCGGTGGCTGCTGCTTCACTGCTGCCTCTGCCAGGATCCTGAGTCCCAGCCGACAGCCATTGTCCTCCCCTCTCAAGCTGAAGAGATTGTGACTTCTACTCCATTGTCTCCGCAAAGCCTGAATCAGTTCTCTCACATCCTCTGCAGCCCTTGGAGGATTTGGGGGGCGGGGGGTGTTGTGAGTCAGGAGCTCTTGCATCCTCTGTTGGCTTCAGGTTAGCTCTGCTGCTGCCAGCGGGCTGACCTTGGGCAGGTGACTGCCCTTCTCTAAGCACCTTGCTTTACTCTGCTCATCATTAAAATAAGGTCACAGCTAGATCATAGGTTGGTAGTCTTAGCTGTGGAGGTCAAGACCTAGGTTCGAGAAGCACATGCCTGGTGAGTTTCTTAGCCTGCTTGAACTTTATTTTCTTCATCTGTAAATGGGAATAATAATAGAATCTTCTTCATAGCATTGCTGTGAGAATTAAATTGAGGTTTGTGTAAAGCACAAAGCACTCAATAAGTCTAAGCTGTTATTATTTTATTACTCACTAAATGTTACTCCTGTCCCCTCTCTTCAGTTTCACTGTTAAGAGAACCTGTCAAATTCACAATTATGTGGTATAACACTTTGTTTTTTATGGGTATGACTGCCTTGTGTCATAGTTCAATAGAGTCACTCAGTAGACTCTAGCTGCTAAGTAACCCAGCTCAGATTTAGTCCACGTTGGGTACAGCCCAGAATGTGTGCATCTGTCTGCCCAGCTGCTCATTTGAGCTTTTCCAGGGGTCCGAGGCCCCGTGTCAGAGCAGCAGAGCAGCAGTGAGAACATAGAAGTGCGCGTGTAGGAGTGACCTCACGTGCCTCCGGAGCACCCTGCATCTGGGGCACTATGTGCGGGAAGACTGAAGCAGGAGAAACTTTTGTCATCCATTTTCTCTTCAGCAGGACTTCCCCGGGAACATCTGACATTAGCAGGGAGGAAGTGCTGAGCGGCCTGGGAGTCAGCTGAAGGAGACAGGAGCTGCAGTGGAAGCTGCTGGATTTACTGTTATTAGCAAGGCAAATGGAAAGCCAGCAGGGCAGCCCGCTCCCAGATAATAGATCTAACAAGAAGGAAAACTCCCGGAAAAGAAAATGGCTGGCAGCCACGCATCCTCTTCTGCCATTTTTTCCCATTGTTTTTTTGTCTGTTTGTTTAGCACAAGGGGATGCATATTTTAAAATCTTGGATTATAAGTCACAATTCTTAGTAATACTCTCTTTTTATATTTTTATATTCTAGTTTTTCACAAATGCAAACAGGATACTGAATGAATTGTATTATCTTCTAATTGGCTTAAAATAAAGCAGGATGCATAATTGAGCCTCTTACCTGATAGATTCAGAGTTCAACATGGTGAAATGTGCAGTTATTATCCTCATTTATGGAGTACTTATTATGTGCCAGGCTAAGTACTTTAGTTGTGTTACTACCTCATTTAATCTATACAGTAACCACATGAGTTAGAAATTATTATCATCCCCAACTTAGAGATGAGGAAATAAAGCTTAGAGCACATAACTAATTTCCCAGGGTCTCAAAGCTTGGTGGATCCAGGGCTTGAACCCTACCATTAATGTCCTACCATTGTAGTGAAAGGTATTGAGGCAAGAGCCCAAATGGCTGTTAGGAGGCCAGGCAGGATACTGGCAGTAAGAATGGCATTTACTGAGGTTTGACTTGAAACAACCCCAGTTAGTGCGGTGATTGTTAGAAGGGTCGGCAGAGAAGCGCTGGAACCTGAACTTTGATTCTCTGATAGTGAGCAGACGTTCAGCTGGCAAGCAGAGCTGATGTTTGAAGGATCTGGACCCCTAACAGGGAGCAGGACAGATGGGTAGTCAGCATCAGGGATCCACAAGGACTCAGGACCCACAGGTCCTGACAGCAAAGACCAGGGAGCAAATACATTCAGCATCTAAGGGCAGCAATACAGAGAGCTAGAAATCTAAGTCTACCCAGAAGACTTTACTTCCAAAAAATGAGCCACTAAAAGCGCTGTGGAGCACAGTTCTGCTCTGACAAACCTGAGGTCGCCTTAAGTCTGAATCTTCCTGATGGAAACTGGCTTGTTTGGTGTCCTGTACAGTTAGGTAAGGAGTTCTGGTGGCCAGAAGGTCAGCAGTTTGAACCCACAATGTGTTCTGCAAGAGATAGATGAGCTATGTCTGTGAAGATTTACAGCCTTCGGAACCCTATGAGGCAGTTCTTCTCTGTCCTAAAGGGTCACTATGAGTTGGAGTCAACTCTATGGCAGTGAATTTGGTTTGTTGGGTGCAATTAGGTCGCAAAGGCAACAGGAGAACAAAAATCCCCTTGTCAAAATTGCCTCTTAAAAAAAAAAAAAAAAAGTCTAACCATGGAAGCCAAAGATCAAATTAAGAGAAAAGAAGCCATGTTTTAGGTTGTCCTATAATTACAGCAATTCTTGTCTTGAAGCGGAGCCTTCAGGTGAGGGGAATGTTAAGTGGTAGTTAAGTCTGGTAATCTGTAGAGGGATCAAAAGGAGAAAAGCATACAGGGTTGTAGAGGCCAGATAAGACTTAAGGGAATAGTCATAAAGGAAGGATGTGGTTTTGAGAAAGTGGAGGAACAGGCATTATGGGTGAAGGGAGTGGCACAAGCAATGTCATGAAGCTAGGAAACCATGAAGTACACGCACCAAACAGTGAGATCAGTTAGGCTGGATCATATATGAACAAGAAATTAGGATGGATAGAAGGTCCTGAGAATAGAATGAGGAGTTTGCATCTGATTTGGTAGGCTCTGGGAACTTATGAAAGGATTTTGAGCGTAGAAGTGATAACCTTCCAATCTTGACTGTAAAAAGCACCTTCGGATTGAGCAGAGGGAAGAATGGAAGGCTGGAGACCAGGAGACTGGATGATATGGGATACGAGGGAGAATTATTAAGTAGGTAAAGTCTGCATAATTTGGGAGCTGACCTATTATCAGCAACAAAGAGGAAGCGAGGAATAGAATAATATTCCAAACTTGTGAGTCCCTTGTTCACTACTCCAGGTCCTTAGAGGCTAGGATCAAGAGTTTTCTTCAATTTCCATCTACCATGCCTAGCTCAGAGCCTGGCCCGTTGTAGGAGTTAAGTAAATGTCTGATGAGTTGGTTCATTGGGAGAATGGTGATGTCATATTGGACACCCAGTTACAAGGAAAAGGAGCTGTTTGAGAAGGGAAGGTAGTGAGTTTCTAGTTGATTGTTCTATGCGGTTAGAAGCAAAAAAGTGCTTGGAATTGTCTCCTTTCCTACAAAGGCAGGCTCAAGCTATTCATTGCCAACAGTGCTTCCCTGGAAAGTAGATGGAAGCCCCTAAGAAGCCCTGCAGGCTGTAAACTCACCCAGGGCTGGAACTCCTTCCACCAGGGCTGACACTTAACTGTTTATAGACGCTTTCATTGCTAGTACCTCGCTGAGTTCCCTCAAAGCCCTTTCAAGGAGATGGAGTTGTTATCCTCATTTTACGGAGGAGGAGACTGAGGTTCAGAAAGGATGTGGTTTACCCCAAAAACTAAAAACCAAACTCACTGCCATCGAGTCACTTCTGACTCATAGCGACCCCCTTTGGGTTTCCAAGACAGTAAATCTTTATGGAAGTAGATTGCCTAGTCTTCCTTCTGTGGAGTGGCTGGTGGGTTTGAACTGCCAGCCTTCTGGTTAACAGTTGATTGCCTTAGGCACTGTGCCACCAGATTCTAATCAAAGTCTTCAGATTCCACTATATCGTAACAAAGTCTGACTTTAGAAAACAGCTGGCCTTGCTCTTGCTCTCCATTGAGTAAGGTTGGAGTCACTGCTTTTTATAGCTCAGAAAAGTCAGCAGACAAAATGAAGTCTCTTTTTTATTTGTTTCTTTTGTTTTTGTCCTTAGGTGCTTGTGACTAAATTCACTAATTTCACTAGCTGTCAAGGCTGTGTTAAGGAAAATGGGTTTGAACTGCTGTGGTTTTTGAGTACTGGACTGGATGTCAGAAACCTTTGCCATCACGGGAAATTCTGTCACTCTGGATTTACTGTCTGTTCCCCACAGCTGAATTCCTCAGCAGTGTGATTTAGCACCCTGGCTCCCCATCAACCAGTTTTGGCATTTATTTGAATGCATTACCCCACTGGTTTCCATAAACTATTTTACAATTGTTTAAAATAAATGACTGTTTATTTCCACAAAAACCATCTGTATTTCTTTACAGAGCGACAGATAACTGTATGTAAAATTTGGTAATGTCACAGTGACTCAAGTTAAGAGAAACAGATTGGACTGAAAAATCAGATGCTTAGGAACAGTGTTAAAGGTTTCTATCCTCTTTAACAAATGATATCTGGATTTGAAGGAGAGAAAAAATACTTCTTTTTTACAAGTAATATCAGGCCTCTTTTCTCCAAAGGGCAGTGCATTCACGATGTCTGGATAGTGACAGGATGTGGACTATTAGCATTCTTCATGATAGTGAATGATGTGCCCCTTCCAGCAAGCTCTCTGCCTGGAGATTACATGTAGGAAGATCCTCTCCAGTAGCTTCCAGCCTTCTCTAAGTTTTAAGTTTTTAGTTGCCTATGCCTTACATCTGTTTCTTCTGGTGTTGAGTGGGTTCCACTTAGGCTTGTGTGCTGGAACTTAGACAACTCTGGGTACAAGGCCACTGAGCCAGGTTGCTGTGGCCTGGCTGAGGAAACTAGAACCAACTGAGAAGCAAGACTAGCCCCTGACAGTCATGGTCTTCCATTCTCCAGCCACTGTTGAAAGCAGCAGGGTGAGTCAACTCAGTCATACAAATTCAATCCATCCTCAGAGAAACTCAGAGTTGGGGCATTGTTGCAAGTCTCCCAACAGTAGGGACATTTAAAGTGAGATAAAGGTGGAGCTCCAAGTTTGCTTTGGAGCAAGAAGAGGTCAGGATGGTCACCAAGGTTGAACTTTGTTTTGTTGTTGTTGTTATGTACCTTGTGTTGGCTCTAACTCATAGTAAACTGTGGACAACAGAACGAAACATTGCCCGGTCCTGTGCCATCCTCACAATCCTTGCTATGCTTGAGCTCATTGTTGCAACCACTATATCGATTCATCTTGTTGAAGGTCTTCCCCTTCTTTGTTGACCTCTCTAGTTTAGTCAGCACATATTCGCTATACATACCTGTGTGCAGAGGCCATCCTAGGCATATAGTAGGGATGCTAAAATGTGCTTTCCATCCTCCAGTTGCCTAGTAAGGAAGACAGAAGTCTTTCTAGTGCAGAGCTTATTTTCATATAGATCATACAGGGAAGTCCAGAGGCAGTGGCACCTGAGCGAGTTGTGACTTCTTGACTAGGAGAGAACATGGACTAGAGAAGTGAAGTGCAGGGAAGGATGTTCCAGACTGGGGGACTGGTATGAGCAGAAGCACAGAGGTTTGAAACTGTGTAGTGTGGGGGTCCTTTCCAGGTTACTGTATCATTAGGAAGGAGCTATGGTGGTGTAGAAGTTAAAGAATTTGGCTGCCAACCAAAAGGCCAGTGGTCCGAACCCACCAGCTATTCCACAAAAGATAAGACAGTCTGCTTCTGTAAAGATTTATAGCTTTGGAAACTCAGTGGGGGTCACTATGAGTTGGAATCGACTCGATAGCAATGAGTTTGGGTTTTGGAGCTTATATCATTGAGGGGAGGTGGGAAGACGGGAAAGGAAATGAGACCAGTGTGGCAGACCTCCAGAGGCTCCAGCCTGTGGAGGAGAACGAAAGTCCTCTCTTTCTCGGTGTGCTCGGAAAGTAGAAACAGCAGTCTAGGAGTACGGAGTTGTTGTTGTTATGTGCCATTGAGTCAACCCTGACTCATAGTGACCCCGACTCATAGCGACCCCGACTCATAGCGACCCGAACTCATAGCGACCCCTCCTTGGGTTGCCGAGGCAGTATCACTAGGGAAGTAGATGTCCCAACCTCCCTTCTGAGGAGTGGCTGGTGGGTTTGAACTGCCAGCCTTCTGGTTAGCAGTCAAGTGCCTTAGGCACTATGCTACCAGAGCTTCCAGGGGTATAGAGTAGGCAGCTGAAACTACGCACTTAGTGCAAACGGTGGGCCAGTCGTTGTTCTGTGCTCTGGACCTGCGCTAACTCACTGATGCTTAGAACAATGCTGTGAGTTAGGCAGTGTTGTTATTCTTCTTTTACAGATGGGAAACTAAGGCACCAAATCTTTGAATTCTTTTTTTTTTTTTTTTTAATTTTATTTTGATTTGGGTGAAGATTTACAGAGTAAATTCACTTTTCATACAGCAGTTCACATATACTTTGTCTCATGTCATTGACCAAAATTTACAATGCAACAGCTCCCCTCCCACTTCCTCCCCATAGTTACCTCTTCCCAGTGTCCATCCCTCCATACACTTCTGCGCCCTGAGCTGTCTCCCTGAAGGCACCAAATCTTAAGTAACTCTCCCAGGGTCATGCAGCTAGTAATTGGTAGAGCTGAGAATTCAAACCCAGGCAGTCTTGTTTATAACCATTTTACCAGGCCATCTCAGATACGTTGAAATCAGCAGAGGCTGCAGAGTACTTTCCCTAAACACACACACACACACACACACACACACACACACTCTCTATTAAGTTTAGGACAGAGATGGAATCTAGACCTTCCCCTGTCCCCAGGCTGCAGGGAGTGATTTCTGGCACACAACTTCTTGCCTCAAAGCCTAGTAAAGGCATCCAAACTGCCCTAGAGGGAAGTTGAGTAGCAGAGTAGGCAGTCACCCTTTGTTTTTCACAGTGCCATGTAGAATCCATGAGGAAGGCAAGCATATTGTCTAGATTGGAGTGACACAGTAGCAGATAGGAATTCTGACCATTGGCCTGTTGTTATGAATGACCTCAGACACTCCAGTCCTCTTCACCTTTCCTGCCCAGCCTCTCTGCACAGCTCTGGAAACCTTTGGGGTCCATCCATGCTCTCTGGGCCTCAGGAACCCTTCAACAGGCTCTATTTCATTTTAGTTCCTGGCTTCCCAACTGCTTAAGTGTCTACCTAGCAGCTGCTGAGCCTGCATTATCTGTGAGGAGCCTGTTTTCAATTAAAAATTTGGTTTCTAAATAAAAAAGTATTTCCAATATATGCCCATTGTCAAAAATCCAAACAAAATAGAAATCTGTAAAGTGAAAAAAGCCTTCTCTGCTACTTCCTCGTCTTACACCCTAGAGGTAATTCTCGTTAAGTGAACAGTTTGACTCATATCCTTCCAGAGAGAGAAAAAATGCCTGTGTGTGTTTTTAACACATACACATATATAGCTAAGGCTTTTTATTAAAATGAGGCATATGCTATATATTCTGTATCTTCCTTTTTAAAGTTAATAATGTATCATAAAAATCTTTCCATGTCTTATTAATTTAGCTTATTTTTCTAACAGCTACATAACATCTCAGTGTACAGATATACTATAATTTATTTAATGGGTTCCTATTTTTTGAGCAGTGAGATTGTATACAATATTTTATATATATATATTAAAATGGTGCTGCAGTGAACATCATTGAACATACATCTTTGTACTTGAACTGATATTTCTTAGAATAGATTTCCAGAAATGGGGTTGTTGGGTCAAGGTTGTTCAATTTTAAATGCCACTTTGTTAAAGTCATTCCATTTAATAAAGATTATGGAACACCCATCTTTGTGCTGCAGCACTGGGGATACAGGATGAGATTTTTCAAAAACCTCGGTCCCCCACCCCAGGCTGATAATGGGGCCTGGGAGGGGCAAATAGACATAAACGCCTTAATGGAGCGAGGCAAATGCACTGATAGGAACAAAGGGCCCAGGAAGTGGGGATGGAAGAGCTCCTAATTCTAACGGGGATCAGGGAAAGCTCAAGAGGAGGAGATGTGCCGAAAGGTGGGGCTCTTTCCTCCTCCCAGGACCCCTTCTATGAGGCTGGGTATTCAAGAAGAAATTTGTTCTAAAGAATTATGATGCTCCTGCTTTTTCTCCTCCACAGAGAAGGAAATCTCAGCTGTACGCCCTTTCCTTTCCTCCTGTTGGCACTTTCTGATTGATGATTGGAAATGATGGCAATACATAAACTATTTTTCTTTTTATTTTATGACCTGATAATAGCAGTAACATATTTCCAGTAAATGTTTTCTACTGCAGTAAAAAAGTTGTAACAAGACTAGAAATGGGTATAGTTAAACCCTAAAGAAATCACACTTTCAGAACTGTGGATTGAGGCAGTAACTCTGTAAATCATCTAATTTAGAAAAAGACACCACCACCCAAGAAAGGGGTCTGGGCAACCAGCTGGTGCTTACTTACAAATGCTCATCAGATAGGTGGCTGCTGTGAGGGCTGGTGGCTTCTCGCTTCTGACCCCCCCCCCCCCCCCGTCAAGACCAGCTACCCACTCCCTCTTCCCTGCTGCCTGGTCTGCCCACCCAGCATCTCTACTCCTTTCAGAAATGATCAATCATCTCAACCTTACAATTCTTTTTTTTAACCCAAAGATCAAGACCTGTAGTGCTTTTTGTGGGATACAGCATAACAGTGGTTTAGAGCACAGGATTTACAGTCAGACACACTTGGATTCTTGTCCTGGCCTCACCACGAGCAATAACTTAACTTCTCTGTAAAATGAGGATTATAATTGGGTCTACCTCGTAGAGCTCTTTTGAGGATGCAGAAAGCTAATGCATGTGAAATGCTTTGTTCAGGGCCAAAAAGACCCTTAACGCCAGTCATTGTGGTTATTATTGTAGTTTGGAATGAAGCATTATTTGGTTTCTTTGACAAAAGGGGCAAATTGATGATTTTATCAAACTTGCATACCAGTGTAACTGATGTTTACTGAGTGCTTATTATGTGCTAAGCGTTGTGTTAAGCATAATCTTTACAATTATTCAGTGAAGGTTTGGATCAAGTAATTTGCCCGTGTCATTTAGCTTTTAATGAAGCCAAGATTTTAATCCATGTTCTTCTGATTCCAAAGCCCCTGTACCCAGTACCGGGCCACTTTCTAGGATTAGATGCTCACAGTAGGAGCAGAGATCATAAAACCTGGAGTAGCTCTATCTCATACCAAGCAAGTCTTACTTTGGCTGATAAAGATTTGGGGCTGATGGTGGTGAAAGCTTATGTTCTCGGAACCCCAGGACCAGGCAGGAAAGAACCATTTCCTTTCCCTGATCACAGGCAGAGCAGCCTGCTCCTCAGCTTATCCTTGTTTAGGCTCTACACATTTCTTAAGAGGATGAACTGCTCTTTGTGTGTGTCTGATATATCCTTAATGTACTCTAAAAATTAGGCCTTTCTCAGTCCTTGCCTTTCATTTCTGATTCTAGCTGACATTTTCCTTAATGGTCCAGCACAAGCTTTTTGTCGACTTGAAGCCTACTGTATAAAAGTGGTTTTGCTCTCCTATCAATAATGGTCATAATATCCCCAATACTCTCATCAGCAGTGAATTGAGTCTTGCAGCAAAGAAATGGAAACCCCAGTGCAGTGGTTTTAAAGGGATTTGTCTTGTAGGTGGCGTCTTATTTTAGTAAAATCAGGCTTCTTAGTCTAGCAGTGCAGCACTGCTGGGTCACATGTAAGTCTGATACAGATTAGTTGAAGGAAATTTATCATTTGAACCTTAGGCTATTTTTAGTTACAGTAGCTTTTTAATATTTCTATTTTTTTTTTAATTTATTTACATGTGTTTTAATAAACTTTAACCATCATCATCAGACAAATTAAGTATCTTCTCAGTTTCAGCTAAGTGTCAAATAAGAGGAAGAAGTGCTCTCACCTACCCCTAGAAGCAGCCTTCCCTTCTAACTTCTCAGTCTTAGGGTTTGCTACAGTGATAGCTGTGTTGTTTAAACACTTAAACCCACTCCTCATTCTCTGGCCTGGCCTCCTGGCTGGGGTTTGTTTATTGCACAGACTGGCCGCTTGACCAGTCCATTCTTCATTGCTATTGAAAGTTAATGGCAGCACAGTATGCGGGAAGTCAGCACAACTTGACCAAGATAAATAAAGACACTGACAGGTACTCAAGAATAAAGGATAACTGTGGTAAAGGCTGTAACGTATACAATTCTGCAACAACAATAGCAACAACCCAAATTTAAGAGTGGTTACATAGGTAGACATGTATGCTATATAGGTGCGGGAGGGCATATGGGAGTACAGGTGCATATAAGCACAGTTAGGAGCATTTGTATATACGTAGTAATAGGTACTGCATAAGGAGCTCTGGTGGTGCAGTGCCTAAGGCATTTGACTGCTAACCAGAGAGCTGGCAGTTCAAACCCACCAGCACTCCTTGGAAGGAAAACTCGGCAATCTACTTCTGTAGAGATGCTGGAGGTACTGCATATGTGTGTGTGTGTGTGTGTGTATATAATATAAGATATATATATATAAGATATATATAGATATATATCTTATATATATATATATAAGACCGGGGCAAAGTTATGGAAACTTGGACATATACAAACACCTCATGGGACTGAGTTACTGGGCTTTAAGACTAAGGACATAATCTTGGTGGACATCTAGGTCAATTGGTATAACATCGTTCATAAAGACAGTGTTCTACATCCTAGTTTGGTGAGTCGTATCTAGGGTCTTCAAAGCTTCAAGGAAGTAATTAGTTCATAAGACCAGTGGCCCACATGAACCACAGCCTCCTGTAGCCTGAGACCAGAAGAACTAGGTGATGCCTGGCTACCACTCCCTACCACTGTGACCAGAGATACAATAAATGGTCTCAGTTAAAATGGGAGAAAAATGTAGAATAAACTCAAATTCTTAAAAAAGACCAGATTTACTGGAATGATAGAAACTAGAGGAATCTCCAAGACCATCACCCTAAGACACCCTTTTAACCTGGAACTGAAACCACTCCCAGAGGTCACCTTTCAGCTAAATAATAGATTCATCTATAAAATAAACAGTAACACCCGAGAGGAATGTGCTTCTTAGAACAATCAGCTATATGAGACCAAACAGGCAACAGTTGCCCAAAAGCAAGGGAAGGCAGGGAAACTGGAGGGAGGGAAACGGGAGGCAGGGTGTAATCGGGGAGAGTGCTGACATACTGCAGGGATTGCAACCAATGTCACGGAACAATATGTGTATGAATTGTTGGACAGGAAAGTAATATGCTATGTAAACTTTCACCTAAAACACAACAAAATGTTTTTAAAAAAAAAAGGTGGTATCAACCATGAGGCCTGCCCGTGTTGGGTTTGTAGGTACTGAAAATAATATGGTTCTGCCTCTCCTACGTATATGCGTTTCTAAATAAGAATATTTATTACTTAACTGTAAAAGAAATAAATTTCAACAAGATTTTATGTTTTTCTGAAATTGATACTTTAAAACAATGTAAAGGTTATTTTTTAAATTTGCTGTTTTATTAAGAACTTTGGCCTTGAAGGTGTATACTAGATTGACTGGTACCCCTCCAAAATGCATGCTCCTCCTGGAGACTCAAAATATGACCTTATTGGGAAATAGAGTTTTTATAAATGTAATTATTTACCTGAGGATGAGGTCATCCTGGCATTAGGGTGGGCCCTACATCCAGCATGACTAGTATCCTTACAGGAAGAGGAGAGGAGGCACGCTACCACATAGAGGAGAATGCTGTGTGAAGACAGAGGCAGCGACTGGAGTACTAGCCAGCGGACTCAGAGGATTTCCTACAGTCACCAGATGCTTGGAGAGAGGCGTGGAACAGTTTCTTTCCTCGGGTTTTAAGAGGGCACAGCTCTGTTGACACCTTGATTTCGGGCTTCTACCCTCCAGGACTGTGAGAGAATAAATTTCTATTGTTTTAAGCTAAATGGAAAAAAAAAAAAAGTTAATGGGGGCAAAATTGCATTCCCAAACATTTGAACCTGAAGTGGCCAGGGCCGAACTTAGTTGATCTCTGGTGATCGGTTCAATTTAGTTACGATTTTTTGCCATTAGGCTGGGGCTGAATGATGGTGATTTGGTTGAGGCCAAATGTCTGAAGAAAATTGGCTCTCTGATAAGAGTGCTGTTATCAGAGGGGGCTACCTTCTCATTTACATTTAGATGAGTATTGATTATTTATTTACTCAGAGAAGTGAGATTCGTTTCCAATCTTATCTTTCTCCTCTCTGCTTGTCAGCAGAAAGAGAGATAGAGCTCCTGACATCAGGCCAAGATAACAGCACTTTGTAGTAAAGATAAAAGTTGGAATGGGCCTTTTTCTAGTCTTGACTGAAAGGATAAGTTTTAAAAATTAGAACTGATGGGTCATGCTTTCAAAACCTTTCCTGAAGGTTTTGCCGTTTAACTAGGCAGGAGAATTGGTTTATTGGAACAGCCCTGGTCTTTCTTCTTTTGTAATAGGAATTGTATTTAATTTGATTATATTCGGCTGTTTCACTGAGAGCAAATTGTGTATTGGCTCAGAGGAGGCTAAAGTGTGACCTTATTGTCATGTCAGCTTGTTTCTTTTTTTATTATTTAAATTCCAAATTATCCAATCTGAGCCTCAGAGGGGGTATAAGCTACAGTGCTTATCACTTGAATATAGATCAGTGCTTATATTAAGATCAAGCAGAAAATGATGATAGTTGCCCCTAGAGTAAGAATTATAAGCACTGGAGCTGACGCTAAATGCAGACATTTTAGAATAGCTGATGTTGGGGCTGAGCTCTAATACTGACAGTGTCAGCTTGTCAGTGATGCTTTGGCTCAGTGAGGAAGTCAGGATTCAGCCACCCTCTGCCATTGAGCAGACAGGGTTTGGCACCATTTGCCTCTAACTGGTCTCCCTGCCACCTGTCCCCTCCAGCTCATTGTCAACAATGCCACTAGAAGAATCTTAACCAAAATACAAAGCTGATTGTGTCACTGTCCTGCTCTGTTAGCATTTGTTGCTTAATAGAGAAAATCCAAACCTTGACCAACAGATTGGACCAAAATCCCCTCTCAGCTAGCCCTCGTGCCCTTGTATAGTCTAGGCCTCTTCCACACTGAATTTCCCATAGTACTTGTAGGTTTTTCAGTACCTCCTTGCCTTTGCACACATTGTTCCCTCTGTAGAAATGTTCTTCTTTCCTGGCTCTGGGTCCTCCTCCAAGATATTTCCACTTCAGGGAAGAGGTGGATGGAGTTCATTGTCTCATTGCTTCCACAGTGGTTGGTCCCTATCTTGATAAGAGCTCCTTTATAATTTATCTGCTTGTATGTTTCCCCACCTCCCCCAGCCTGCTTGAGAGCAGGGATCATTGATTATTCATTTCTGTGCCTGGAATATTTGTTAGATGGATGTATGAATGGCATTGTAATGTCACACATCTTTTTTTGTTCTGTGGGTTCTTCATTTTTAGACTGTATTTGTAGGACCTGAGAGACTAGGAAACTTGAAGAATCCTGGCTAAGTATTGAACAATAAGTGCTGCCTGTTGTTTAAACCAATATGCCCTGTCCCACTGCATGCCTGCACCTTGGGATGCACATGGAAAAGAGTACAGACGTCTCTTGAGGCCAGCATTCCCTGCCACCATGTACCTTTCCTTAATGGGGCTGTTAACCCATTGTGACTCACAGGCCAGGAATCTACCTAAACCTCAATTGCAACAGTCTCTCTTTCTGCCATTCCTGAGCACCTTGCTAAGGGGAGTTGTGGACTATCTCAATTTAATCTTCACAGCAGCCCTCTGAAGGAAGCACCATTACCATCCCACTTCACAGATGAGGAATTGAAGCACAGAGAGATTAACTAATTTTCCCAAATGCACAGCTAGCAATGTTACTCCTTCTCAGTACAAATACTAGGAGTTTTCCACTCAAAACCCAAGTTTGCTCACACCTTTTTTCTGGCTAGAAGAAACTCGTTTAGATTAAAGCAGTTATTTTTGTTGATGCATGGAAAATGGTTGATATGATGGGGTAGCCATTGATGTGTGCCATCTCTTACTTTATCATTTTTCCCCAGACAGGTGGTCTCAGAATTTACTGATAGTTCAGCCATAATAGTGATAAATTAATTTTTCATACCCATTTCAATCCAGAAGGCACTTGGAAGCATACATACAGTAGGATTAAATATGTGTGTGTGTGTGTGTGTAAATAAAACAAGAGTCAGCTCTGACTCATAGCGACCCCTCCTTGGGTTTCCAAAGTGTTATCACTACAGAAGTAGATTGCTCAATCTTCCTTCCAAAGAAACTGTTCCACACCTCTCTCCAAGCACCTGGTGACTGCAGGAAATCCTCTGAGTCTGCTGGCTATTACTCCAGTCGCTGCCTCTGTCTTCAACACAGCATTCTCCTCTATGTGGTAACATGCCTCCTATCCTCTTCCTGTAAGGATACTAGTCATGCTGGACTTAGGGCCCACCCTAATGCCAGAATGACCTCATCCTCAGGTAAATAATTACTGGGTTTGAACCGCCAGCCTTCTGGTTAGCAGTCAAAATGCCTTAGGCGCTATGCCACCAGAGCTCCTATGTGTGTATATGTATATATATATACATATACACACACACACATACATATATAAACACACATACATACATATATTTGTATAGATATATTATATATATGTATGTGTGTGTGTGTGTGTGTGTATATATATATATATATGTTTTCAGAAGGAAGGTGGGGCAATCTACTTCCATAGTGATACTGTCTCGGAAACTCAAGGGGTCACTATGAGTTGGATCCAATGCGACGGCAGTGAGTTTGGAGTTTTTGAGTTTTTATGTATGTTAAAAATAACTACATGAAAGACAAAGGAAAATAAATATTCAACAGAAAAGTGAGCCCACAAGAGGAACTGGCACAGAAATGTGTGTCTAGTTCATCATAGTCTGGGTCACACATTTGTTTAGTGCTAAACTTCCTAATGGGCAAATGGGAAAGGAACACAATATCAGTTACAAGACTTATGTTAAAGAGTTTAGAGATAACAAATGCAAGCCAGTTGCTCCAGGAACTTGATACTGAAGTCTAAAGAAAGTTTCTTCTGTGGGTCTTGTGGTAGTTCAGTTTGTGTGTCAACTTGGCTAGGCCTGGTTGAGTGACTGGGCAGCTGGATGTAGTATTCCTTATGATGAGAATGGTTATCAACTCCATGGTGGAATCTACCACAAGCAGCTGAATAGCTGCCTTTAGGATGTGGTCTGCTTCCTGTATGTAAGGAGAAGGCTTGGAAATAGTCTGTAGTTTATGGCACACTTGGACCCTGCATGTAGCCGTGTCGTTCAGCAGCCTGCCATGCTCTGTGGACCTTGGGACTTACAGTGGGCTTGAATTAATGGCCTGCCGTGTGGTTTGGTAACATTGGGACTGTGCCACTTTCTTTGTCGACTTTGGGCTTGTTAGCCTCAGCAGCCAGTAGCTAGTGAAGAGATGCTTCTAGCTTCAGTGGGCTGGGAGCAAGAGGCAGAGCTGAAGCCCAAGGTCGAGGGGCTTTCACCCAGCCCCTAGAACCTGGCACTTTGAACTTGGACTCAAAGCCTCCAAACTGTGAGAGAATAAACTCCTGTTTGTTAAGGCCATCCCATTTGTGGAATATTCTTGTCAGAGTGGTACTAGGTAACCAGAACAGGTCTTTAGAAAGAAGATACAGAATGAAGAAATCAATGAAACAGAGAATAGAAGGGCAATAGAAAAAAATCAACAAGACCAGAAGTTGGTTTTTTGAAAAGATCAATAAAATTGACAAACCACTGGCAAATTTAACAAAGGAAAAGAGAGAGAGAC
>NW_006922198.1:234455-279296 GCF_000298275.1 Orycteropus afer afer
GGGCAGAAGACGTGAATAGACACTTTACCAAGGAGGATATTCAGCAGCCAACAAACATATGAAGAAATGCTCATGATCATTAGCTATTAGAGTGATGCAAATCAAAACAATAATGAGATACCATCTTACTCCAGCACTAGTAGCAAAGTTCAACGAGACAGAAAATAACAAATGCTGGCAAGGTTGTGGAGAGATTGGGACTCTCATACACTTCTGGTGGGACTGTAAAATGGTACAACCATTGTGGAAAGCAGTATGGTGATTCCTTCAAAAGTTGGAATTAGAAATACCATTTGACCCAGCCATTCCTTTACTAGGTATACATCCTAAAGAAGTGAGAGCCATGACAAGAACAGACATATGCACACCCATGTTTATTACAGCACTATTTCCAATAGCCAAAAGATGGAAACAACCTAGGTGCCCATCAACTGAGGAATGGATAACCAAACTGTGGTACATACACACAATGGAATACTATGCAACCCTAAAGAATAATGTAGAATTTGCAAAACACCGCATAACATGGATGAACTTGGAGGACATTATGCTGCGTGAAATAAGTCAGTCACAAAAGGATAAATATTGTATGTCTGTTACTGTAAAAGTCAAGGAAAGGTTTATCTATGGAAGTAAATTTTCTTTGTTGGTTACCAGGGGTAATAGGGGAGGGGAGAGAACACTGTTAGATAGATAGAGATAAGTTTTGATTTGGGTGAAGAGAAGGGCAGTGTACCAAATGTGAATGATCAATATGGTGGCATCGAGGAAGAGAAAGACATAGAGAGGTACGTGGGAGGTACAGACAACAAAGATGATCCCTTTTGTACTGCATTGTCAGTGAAGGCAAACATGGGTATACAGGTGAATAGATGGGTGGACAGGCTGAACTAGTAGGTATGTCTATGAAGTGGGGAGTGTACCCAAGAACATGTATAGGGTTGGCAGACAATGGTCCTATAAGTTTATGTGTATGATCTGAATTTCCAGGTGTATAGTAGAGCTGACAAGAGGCAAGATGGTAGTCACTGTTTGGTCACAGCCAGCTACCCAGAAGGACCAAGTAATTGAACCTGTGGGTTCAGGACCATAGTCGCAGGGGACATCAAGCTCAATTGGCATAACATACTACACAAAACATTGTTCCACCTCCTACTTTGGTGAGTAGCGACTGTGATTTTAAAAGCTTGTAAACTGCCATCTAGATGCAATGATGGGTCTCTCCTCATTCAGAGCAAAGAAGAATGAAGAAAACCAAAAACTCATGGATACCATCAGTCCTAGTGACTGATACACCATCCAATCTGCAGCCTATACGACTATGAGACCAGAAGAACTAGATGTTTCCCAGCTACCAATGTCAACCACTTGGAAAGAGGATCTATGTAGGAGATCCTGGTGAGGAGGGAGAACAATGTGGACAAAACTCAAAATCATTTGGAGGAAAAAAAAAAAGGCTGCAGGGGGAGACCAGGTTTGCTGGTCTGATAGAGCCTGGTGGAACCACTGAGAGAGACTATGGCCCCTAGCTGCCCTTCTGGTCTGGAAGTGAACCCACCCCTGTGACTTCCAGTCAAGCAAAAGACAGTCATATGAATTGAACATTTACCTCAGGTAGATACACTCCTTGGAGAGAACAGTCATGGGAGAAAGAAGGTCTGCTTATGCACCGAGAGACAGCTCAGGGGGCAGGAGTGCATGGAGGGATGGACACAGGGAAGAGGTAGTTATCAGGAGGAAGTGGGAGGGCAGCTGTTGCATTGTGGTAAATTGTGGTCAATGTCATGAGACAAAAGTGTATGTGAACTGCTGTATGGAAAGTGAATTTGCTCTGTAAATCTTCACCCAAATCACAATAAAAAAAGAAGAAGATGATGATACAGAATGATAGAGTTGATGCTATGGCTTCCCTCTCTTCAGTCTTTGACAGGCACTTGCTTCCCATTGGATTTCAACTCTGCTGGCTCTGAGCCGTTAAGCAATTGGGTGCTAAAATCTTTTATGTTTCAGTCATAGGTTAAAGGAATCAAGGAAGCTGGACTGAGCAGGTATCCACCACCCAAAAATGTCTACAGATTTTCTTTGAAACTTGTGTGCTGAGATGTTTGCCTTAGGTTCATAAAATCCCATAAAAATCCTGCCTGGGTATTATAACTTGGAACTCTCCCAAAGTGCCCAGAGCAATATTTTGTTCCTAGACCATTCAGTGACATGGTATTACTGCAATAAATACATCATTGGAATGCTCAGGCAAGTTTTTTGTCATCGCAGAGTAACTGCTTCCCAGAAGCTTCCTTTTGTGTTCCTCTGCTGTGAAGTAGAAAGCATGTGGCTTCGTGTGTGGCTGTGACATTGTAAAACCTATTTCAAAGGGTTGGTGTTGCCTTCAGAACTATGTCCTGTTCAGTGTGAAAGAGCCATATATGTGCATACACACACACATACTACATATATACATACATGTGTGTATATGTGTGTGTGTGTGTATATATATAATTATCTGACAAAAGTATATTAATAGACACTTCACAGCTTGTCTTTTGAAATGGCTTTTAGCAGCTTTATTTTTTTCTTCCATATCAGCTGCCTAGAAATTAAACAGGCATTTGATAGAGACTATAGCTTGGTAGATAGTGAATCAGAGTTGTCATAATCCTGATTTTCATCAACAGACATTTATTAGGAACTTCGTATGAGTGAAGCACTGTGGTTCGTAATGTACTGTAGGAGTGT
Organism: Orycteropus afer afer; assembly: GCF_000298275.1. NCBI lineage: Eukaryota > Metazoa > Chordata > Mammalia > Tubulidentata > Orycteropodidae > Orycteropus > Orycteropus afer. Next base: position 237,189 of record NW_006922198.1, read on the forward strand.
AGGTCTGGGCAGTCATGGGGATGAATCCTAGTTTCACTACTTCCTATGGGACATTAAACAAGTGATTCAGCTTCTTATACATCATAGTTTCTTCCTCTATAATATGGGATTCATTCTCTTTAAACTTTCTAGGGTCACTGGAGATTAAATGAGATAATGTATACGAAGGGCCTAACATGGTACCAGGCACATAGTAGTAGGGCTCTTGATGATGGTTCTTATGTTTAGCAGGACCGTACAGTAACTGACACTCCAATAATGCTATTGAGGTATCCGGCACTGTCCTAAGTACTTTACAACTCTTAACTAATTGAATCTTCAGACAGTCCTGTGAGGTAGGTATGTTTCCATTTTATAGATGAATAAACCGAGGGAAGTTAAATAAGTTGGTAGAGTCATACAAGTCCAGACTTAGACCTAGACAGTCTAGCCAAGTCCATGCCCCTAACCAACAGGGTGTATTGCCTCTGACTTATACCCAGCCTGTCATTGCACAGTATGGCCTGAAGTTATCCATCTAGCCTTTTTAGGGGAAAATGTGTGAAATCTTCTCTGTAGGATATCTTACCCAGTGTTCAAGCAAGAATCAGGAAATTGAGATTTTTAAGAGGCCTTTTTCCACTTAGGTTTCGATCTCAAGTCTCATCTATAACATTACTACCCCATCTTTCCCAGAGTCAAAACCCATCAGTTCTTTGCTAAGTACAGAAATAGGTTCCAGGTTGTTCTTTAGTTTTTATGGCAGAACAGGGAGTCCTCAGAACAGAAGAAACTCAATTTCAGTTACTGAAAAAACTGGGTATAGATAGGAATATTTGAGAGAAAGATGGGAGGGTCTTCCTAGGTGAATGGAAAGATATGGTGATATGTCTACATAAGGGATCTTCAGTACTATCATGGGGTTCAGGATACAGCTATAGCATGAGGTACTTGGTATGTGTGGATTTCATTAAAGTAAATTGTTTCAGATCACTTTCATTTTGGAATTACAGATATTTTAAGTGATTCAGAACCCAGATGAATCCACAAATGTACAAAAATCTATGTTTATGGTACAAACTATTGCTTCTTTATAATTGGCCAGTAATTTATAGTTTGGAAGAAAGTTTCAAAGCACATATGCTTTAGAGCTAGAAGACCCTTGGGTTTCGTTGCCCCTTTGTACTACTTTTGACGTGTGTGATTTGGGCAACTCACTTCCTCCTATGTACCTTCAAGGACCCAATCTGTAAAATGGGTATAATAATACCTACCTCTCAGGGTTGACATGAAGATTCAGTGAGGTGACATTTGTAGCTTGCTTGCCTATCATGAGTATGTAGTAAATGAGAGTCATCATCATAGTAGACTTCAAGAAGACAACCTTAAAGCTACTCTCAGGAAACTAACTGATTTTAATAGAAATATCTGCATGAGCCAAGAAACAAGACAATAAATATTAAATAATGGCATGTATGGCCTTGAGAGTGGTACAGGGAGATATATTTAGGAATAAGGGACCCTTCCTAGTACAACTCTTTGACTCATCTTGGTCTCCCTGATCCGTGTTTGCCCAGGCAGTTGTCGAAATGAGAAGGAAAAAATGCACAAAGGCGACCAGCCTGAAGTTCACCTTGATTTAGTCAGGCCTTGGTTTCCGTTAATCAGGAAAGGTGTTGGCTTACTTAGAATCCAGCTGTCAGCTTGAGAAACCCAACATCCTATGCCTTGCACTCAAATTCAGAACAAGCATGCCGTGTTGCAGGGTTACTTAATATGAAAATATATATCTACATAACCCTATAATGTCTGGTTTTGATTAGATTATTGTATGTGGAAAAACCTATTGGAGATGCCACAATATGTGATTATTAAAGTATCTTTAGAAAAATGGCCTAGGAGGAAATTAGAGAACTTTAAGTGCATGTGATGTTTCTTTTTTCAATTATAAAAGTAATCTTTATTATAGGAAATTAGAAAACATAGAAAGACACAAATAATAAAAACACTCATAATCCCACTAGCATAGTGCCTAAGGCACTTGACTGCTAACCAGAAGGCTGGCAGTTCAAACCCACCAGGTACTCCTCGGAAGGAAGGTTGGGCAATCTACTTCTGTTGTGATGCTGCCTCAGAAACCCAAGAAGGGGGTCACTATGAGTCGGGGCCAACTCTACAACATGTAACAACTATTCACATTTTAGAAATAACTTTTTCGTCTGTTTTTTCCACCTTTGGCTTTATGTATACTAATTAAAATTGCAATCCTATATATATCGTGCTATAATTTTCTGTCTTCATAAATTAGTGTATTATAAACACTTTTTTTAAAAAAATAAAATATTTTTTACAGCATCACTTTTAATATCTTCATCATTTTTCACTGTGTGATATACTACAATTTATTAGCTAATCCCTTGTTGTTAGACCTAGGTTGTACCTACATTTTGACTGTCATAAAAAAATGAATTATTATAGCTTAACCTTGTACCTCGGTTTCACTGTAAATTCATAGATGTGGATGTCAGTGCCTTAACATACTGTGTTGCTGGGAAGTATTGGGCATGGGAGCACTCAGAGATTGTGTAACAGGCCAGTGCCTTGGAAAGCTCTCTAGGAGCAGGGGTGACTCCCTCCCTCTGGTGGGCTGAAGAGGCCCCCATCTGGAAGAGCAGATGTTCAGTGAAGGGACAGGGAAGATAGAAGTCTCTCACCAGCTACGTTTGCTGGACATGATTTTTATGTAGTTACTTCTGCCAATGAGTGTGCAAATATCCAGTGATCAGCAGTAACCATGCCTTTTAATTCACAAATGTTGGCACCAACAGGTTAAAGGAAGTAAAGAGTATTTGTAAGAATTACCTGCATTTCCATATTTTTATTTACTTAATATATTTAAAATTAGAATTTCAGTGTTATAATGTTGGAACACAGTACCTTCCTGACCTGCATGTAGTGTGTTTGTAAGAATAAGCATAGATTTCTGAGCATGTTTTGCTTAGCTGCCTGTGTTTTTGAGCATTTGTTTTCTTAGTCATGGCTTTTAAAAGTATAAAAAGGACAGAGTGTGTGTAAGAACTGTGGGAATTGGAAGAAGGAACTGGAAGAAGAAGAATTGGCTAATTAGCGAACAGATTAAATAAACCATGAAGCTAAAACGAAACTCTGCAGTGCTACAGATGAACATAGAACATGGAGGAGGAGGATGTGGTAGTTACATTTGTGTGTCAGCTTGGCTGGGCCTGGTTGAGTGGCTGGGCAGCTGGATGTAGTATTCCCCATGATGAGACTGGCAGTCAACTCTATGGTGGGATCTACCACAAGCAGCTGAGTAGCAGCTGCCTTTGGGATGTGGTCTGCTTCCAGTATATAAGGAGAAGTCTTGGGAATGGTCTCTAGCTTATGGCATGCTTGGACCCTGCATGTAGCTGTGTCATTGTTCACCAGCCTGCCATGCTCTGCCAACCTTGGAACTTAACAATGGACTTGAATTAATGGCCTGCCATGTGGTTTGGTAACATTGGGACAGTGCCATTTTATTTGTCAACCTTGGGCTTCTCAGCCTCAGCAGCCAGCAGCTATCTGAGTGAAGAAAAGCCTCTAGCTTCATTGGGCCAGGAACTGGAGGCAGAGCTGAAGCCCAAGGTCGAGGGCTTTCACCCAGCCCCTAGAGCTTGGCACTTTGAACTTGGACTTAAAGCCTCCAAATTGTAAGAATAAACTCCTGTTGGTTCAAGCCATCCCATTTGTGGTATATTCTTGTCAGAGCAGTACTAGGTAACCAGAATAGAGGATACTGAAAATGAGTGAAATACCTCAAACTAATGAATGAAGAAGTAACTGGAGGTGAATAGTCAAAAAGAGGCAACAGTGAAGAACTTACCAACAAATACGTGTTCCACGTGAGAGCCCTGCACGGCTTCTGATGCTTTCTTCAGATCTCTTACATCTCCCCTGGCTGACCAAACATGCCTCTCATAGTCAAAATAAGACAGTTTCTTATGCCACTAATCTTTTCATTAATCATCAACAAATCATAGGAGCAGTCTTTTGAATCTGATCATTGGACCCACTGTGTTGTCTGAGAAGAATAAGATTGTCATTCGGATTTACAAAGAAATATATGAATAAATGTATAAAATACCCCAATGTTTGTATTAAGCTTTGTCAGCCCTTAATGTGTGTGACTCAGGGTAGCTCGTATTCCTTGTTTCCAATATACTGCTTGAACCTGTGTCTCTTGTGTTTTTATAAATGTTTCTATAAAAAAAAAAAGTGAAGCAGCAGCCACTGTCCTCTTTCACCATAACCCAGAAATCTGAGATTTTTTTTTTTTAGCCTCAGATTTTCTTTTTAAGTTTTTGGGTTATCATATTAGAGTTCTAACCATACCTTATTCTTGGTTTTAATTGATTATTCATTATTGTTTAGTGATTATTAATAATAAATACCTTTTTAGGAGTGTTCTATGAGGCAGATGCTTTTATTAAGTGCTTTTCCTTTATCACCTCTAATCTTCACATCAGTCCTTCAAGATACACATGTTCCCACATTACCTATTAGGAAGCCACGGTTTAGAGAGGGTAGGTAACCTGCTCACATCTGAGAAGCATTATAGCAAAGCTTGTGACTCCAGCTCAGTCTAACTCAAAAGCCAGCTGGCTCTGACCTTGTTTTGGAAAGAACTGAGTGAAAACACACCTGATACTGGAACAGACTTGTGTGAAACCTTGTGAAGAAATCCAGGCTCCTGTATTTCAAATCGCTAGACCTTCTTTGGAAGGCTCAAGACAGACCAGCATTTTCCTAATGCTTTATCCACTTTTTGCCAGTATGTGGTGTTTTTTAATGTTAAGTTCACTGTTTCAGACTTCCTCCCCCCTCCTGCCCCTTTGATCTTCCAGGCCCTCAGTACCGCCTGGAGAAGCAGAGCGAGCCCAACATCGCCGTGGACCTGGAGAGCACCTTGGAAAGCCAGAGCGCATGGGAGTTCTGCCTGGTCCGCGAGAACAGTACGTTGGCCTCCTCGCTCCGTGCCTGCTTTGTCCGTTGCAAACGTGCTTACAAGTTATATGTTTGGGAACTCTCACTGGTCTGGCTGGCCTAGGCAGATTTGAAGGGATTTTGTTTCCCAAGGCAGACCTTAGCTGCCGTGCCAAAAGTATATCCCAAAGTGAAATGATTAATTTCATGCTCATTGGTAAAGAGTCTACATCCTGTTTCACACTCAGTGATTAATATTTTTTGGTTAAATTCTACCTTCCAAGTTAGGAGCAGCCCTGGACACAGTTTAAGAACATGAAACCTTTTCCAAGACAAAGGCTGTTTTGTGAATATAGTTTGCATCTCGGTATCACTGTTTAAACATCAAGAGGCTTTAAAGTTTTAGAAAATTTTAACTATTTGCATGTTCTTAGCAGGAGACAAAGTAGTATGATTCCTAGGGCTATGCTGAGAACTTCTTTAAAGCTTCAGTTAATTTCTTTTATTCTGTTTTTTAGCATTTCCAAGTTGTGGATTTTGCCATTTTTTTCCTCTGTATGAAAACTCAATGCCATCTCGTCGGATCCAACTCATAGCGACCCCTCCTTGGGTTTCCGAGGCGGTATCACTACAGAAGTAGATTGCCCAACCTTCCTTCCGAGGAGTGGCTGGTGGGTTTGAACTACCAGCCTTCCGGTTAGCAGTCAAATGCCTTAGGCACTATGCCACCAGAACGCCTGATGAAATAATATTATATAATATAACTGCCAGCCAGCTCTGGTAGTGTAGTGCCTAAGGCACTTACTTGACTGCTAACCAGAAGGCTGGAGGTTCAAACCCACCAGCCACTCCTCGGAAGGAAGGTTGGTCAATCTACTTCCGTAGTGATACTGCCTCGGAAACCCAAAGAGGGGTCGCTATGCGTCGGGTCCGACTCAACAGCACATAACAACAGCAACAACAACATATGAAAATGATTATGACAGGAGACCCCCCTTCCAGTCATTCCTGCTTCAAGGCTTTACACAGGCTGTCTCTTCCTTGTGAGATCCTCTTTCTCCAACTGGGTCTAACCACTTCTCGTCCTTTTGTCTCATTTGCAATGTCACATCTTCAAAGACGCCACCAGTGATCTCTGCCTTGAATCATCGCCTAAACTGATCCATTCCCCATGTGGCTCCTCCTCCACTCCACCCCCCATTATATTCTACTTTTAGCATATGGTTTCATTGCATGTATATCTGCTTATATCTTTTTTTCAATGTTTATATGATGTCTGCCTCTCCCTGCCAGCTTGTCAGGTCTGTGAAGGCAGTTTTAAATGGTGTTTCTAGGTACCTAGCAAGGTGCCATTCATTAGTTCAGTATATATTCACTGATCATTTGCTGTAGACGAGGTACTGCAAGAGCTCAGTAAATAGAGTTTGAATAAATGGTATATCTTTAGGCTTTCCATTGACCCTTTAAGTAATGCCAGCTACTGCTCTCTGACCAGGGCCCCTGACAGCCTCTTTGGAGCAGAATGCATAAAATTGACCAAGAAAATGTCTGTTGACATTTAGCAGAAAATCTCAAAGACAGGAGATTGATACCCCCATCATCTACAACCAGTTGTAAGTGTCTTGTGTAAATACACACAGACATAAAAATCACTGGCTTCCAAATGGTCTTCAAAATTTGAATAAGTAGTAAACATTTGTAAAACTATTTATCCCAGTTAACAATGTAAGTTTCAAACATTTTAAAGTAACAATATGATAGTTTTTACCTATCAAATAAACCAGGTATTTAAAAGTGTCTCATTGCTGGAAAAAATACAGGGAAATAGGCATGTTCAAGCACTACTGACTGTACTGTAGTTTAATTGGTATAATGTTGCTAAAGTATTGAGAATCCTAAAAATGTTTTACCCAGAGTTTCTGCTTTTGGGAATCTAAAGAAGAAAAAAACTAAAGTGCAACAAAGATTTATTCATAGTGATACAACATTAGGAGACTAGTCAAATAACCTGTGGTACATCCCTGAGTTGGAAAATTACTCAGGATTTCCCCTTCTGTAATGGCAGACTAAGCAATTTGAACAAACTCTCCCACTGAAGATAACTTAAAAAGCTGAATAACATATGCAAATCATCTTCCTAAAGCCTTCAAAAAACATAAGATTTAAAAAAAAAAAAAAAAGAATAACTTATATCTGGGAGAAGATTTGAACCAAGAGTGATGAGATCAATATATAAGACCACTTTTGCCCTGATATCATTTGGCTATTTGGCAGACGTAGCTGAAAGGCTTATTTGAGTTGTTGAAGCCTTAGGGGAAAGAGGATGAGAGAAGGCCAGGGTTTGCCAGGGGTACAGGCCTCAAAAGGAGGACAAATAGAAAGCATATGCTAACATGGTAGATTTAAACATATCGATCATGAAATGAAATGTTTTAGTTTAAAAAAAGACAGAGATGGTCAGAATTTTTTTTTTATATGCTGCTTACAAGAGATATTTAAAAACAAAAATACTGAAAGTTTGAAGTAAAGAGATAGAAAAAGATATTCTTTGCAAATACTAATTATAATAAATCTGGTATAACTATAGCAACAGGAGGTGAAAAACATTAAAGATTGAAAAATTGTCATTTCATAATGACTTAAGGTTCAATTTACTAGGAAGATTGAACAATTTAGCATAAATTGTTAAATAAATAGCATAGCCGCAGAATGTATAAAGCAAAAGTTGAAGAATTACTAAGATAAATGTGTGTAATTCTCTAATTATGGAGGGAAATTTTAACTCTCAGTAATTGATAGGACAAATAATTTAAAGAAAACCAAAACATTAAGAACATACAACACAGTTAAACTTAACCTAATGGACATGTACAGAGAATAGTTCACTCTTTCACTGTAGAATACACATTTCCTCTTATCACATATGAACATTTACCAATGTTGACCATATACTAGACAATAAAGTTTTAACTATAAAGGGTTGAAATCATATAGGATGTATTCTCTAATCACAGTGAAATGAGGCTAGAAATTAAGAAAAAGACAACTAGAAAATACCTTGTATTTGGAATATGAGAAATAAGCTTCTAAACCTGTGGCTGAAAGAAGAAATCATAATGGAAATTGAAAATATTTTGGACAGAAAGATAATGAAAATTATGCATATTAAAATTTGTGAGATCCAAAGAGTAAACCCTAATGTAAAATATAAATTTTAATTAATAATGTATCAATACTGGTTCATTACTCGCAACAAATGTATAACAGAAATGCAGGAGGATTAATGTGCGGGAAAGAGGGGATGTATTGTGGAGCTCTAATCTCTATACAGTTTTTCTGTAAACCTAAAACTTATCTAAAAACTAAAGTCTAAAAGTATTTGTGGAATATAGCTACAGCAGAATTTAGAGAAAATTTTACAGCCTTAAAATGTGTATATCATAAAACAAATAATGACCTAAGCATGCAGCTGACATAGTTAAAAGAGAAACAAAAATAAACGTAAAGAGAATAGAGGGAAGAAAGCAGTAAAGAGCAGAACTTAGTGAAATAGAAAATTCAGAGACATAAAGAGCAAGTGTTGATTCTTTGAAAAGACTGATAAAATTGATAAACTTCTGATGAAGTGGATCAAAACCAGAAAGAGAAACATAATTAACAGATAAACACACATAGTAACTAGAATGAGCAGGAGGTCTCCCTACAAATTCCGTAGTCATTAAACAGATAGTGATAAATTTTATGGAAAACTGCACCAAAATTTTTTTAACATTGACAAAAAGGACAAATGTCTAGAAAAAGGCAATTTACTAAAATTAACACAAGAAGAAATAGAAAACTTGAATATTTCTGTAACTATTTTAGAGACTATAATAATTTTGTTACCAGACCTCAACAAGGACAATAAAATCAAAACCAAATCCATTACCATCAAATCAGTTCTGACTCATAGCAACCCTGTAGGACAGAGTAGAACCTGCCCTCATCAGACCCCAATCTTTGCAGAAACAGACTGCCACAATCTTTCTTCCTCAGAGCGACTAGTAGGTTCTAACCACCAGCCTTTCGTTTAGTGGCTGAGTGCTTAACCACTGCACAACCAGAGTTCCTGAAACAAGGACCATACAAGACAAAAATTTTTCAGACTAAACTTACGTTACATGTAGGTGCAAAAATTCTAAATAAAATGTTAACAAACTGAATACAGCAATATATTAAAGAATATTATATCATTACCAAGTTGGGTTTATTCTAGGAATGTTAGATTGGTTTAACAATAGGCAAATCCAGTCAATATATTTTGCCACAGTAACAGATTAAAAAAAGAAAAATTATCTCAACAGAGAGGGACTATTTTTCAGCCATTAAATTATGCCTACCAGGAGTTTCATAAGAGCAGGAGATAATTTTGAAGTAATGTTAAGGGGAAAAAACGTAAAGCATACAAATAACACATGCAGAGTAATCCCAACTGTATAAAAACAAAACAAACAGAAAGCATAGAAGATTAGAAGGAAAATGCCAAAATGTTAATACAACATTTGTCTCTGGTTGGCAGGATTTGGGGTTATCATTCCCATGACTCTATACTTTATAGGTACTTTTCAGAGTTTCTGAAATAAGCATGCATGACTTTCTAAGAAGAAAAAATTGAACAAGCAATAAGGCCAGATTCACATAAATAAAGATTATATGATGAGAATATAGGATCTCTTATTATAACAATCCTTGTACACTTGAAGTCTCAAACCATTTTAGTACCATATCAAAGGAAAAATTATATCCACATACCCCTTTGTAACTGGCTTATCTGATTTTTTTTACCTGATCCAAATGGCTAAATCCTTCCATCTTTCCTTCTTTCCTTCCTTCCTCCCTCTCTCCCTCCTTTTCTTCCAGCATTTTCTTTCATTCTTTAAGGACTTTCTTCTTAAATGTACTAAAAAATCAAAATAAACCCACTCCCATCAAGTTGATTCCAACTCACGGCAACCTGCGTTGAGTTTCCGAGGTGGTAAATCTTCATGGAAGTAGATTGCCCTGTCTTCCTTCCACGATTTGTCTGGTGGGTTTGAACTGCCCAATGGCAGTGAGTTTTTTAAACATACTTGAGGAACTAATTCTCATATTGGAACTTTGTAGTGAATGCTGTATCAAAATGATGACCTGTTGTACAGATAAGATAAAATGTTACTTGTTAGCATCTTGGTAAATTTTTTGGATAAGTAACACATCATATGGGGCAGTTCTGCTGTCCTGTAGGGTCCTGCGAGTCACAGCAGCAGTGAATCTGGTTGGGTTTGGGAACACTTCCACAGCACACCACACCACCATTTGTTGTCAAGTCGATTCCAATCCATGTTCCAGCTCATTACAGCCCTGTGTGCATCTGCCTCTCTGTGGACTCAAGCTGCTGACCTTTTGGTTAGCAGTCGAACTTACTAAGCATCAACCATTTGCACCCTTTAGAGATGCCTCAAGTAACACCCATGGCATTAAAAACTAAAAAAAAAAAGTTTTCAGATAACATGTCTATAGTGAAAACAAAGTCTTCCTTCTTCTGTCTCCGAATTCCCCTCCCAGAGACCAAAGTTGTCTCCGGCTTCTTCAGCATCTTTCTAGAGCTCATCTATGCATGTATAACCATATTCTGCATATGCACATAGTTATATATACATATATGTATACATGTATACGTACATACATTCATATTTTTAAAAAACACAAGTGACAGCAAACTATCAGCACTGTTCTGGTTCTTTTTTTTTTTAATCCTTTTAACAGCCTATCTTAGAGGTTTTTCCACATTAATCCACGTATTGTTCCACATATAGATTCACATCTTTCTTTCCAACTGCTGCATGGCACTGCATTGTATGGATCCACTGTGGTTTCAAATTAGTGGGTTTGTTTTGTTTTAAATATGAGGCCTGACTTTTTTACACTGGGTGAGAGAACCTGTGAGAGTTGATGGGTACAGCTTTGAAATCTGGCCTCTTATCTAGTAGTTCTCACTGCACTTCGAAGCATGCATATGGTTTTAAATTGTGTGACCTCTGGGAGCCTTAGTATCCCTATCTTAAAGGATCTCTAAGATACTTCCAGTTTCTACACTCTTATTCAAAATCCCTGTGTGAATGAAAGAAGACCTCAGCAACACTTGAAAGGTGCAAGGAAATCAATGGTTTGGAATCAGTGGACTATGAAGATTGTAACTAGTGTATGTAAAATGGTAGAAGATTGTAAAAGCGATGTATTCTTTTTATAAAACAGTGGTTTGAGGCTTTTGGGGTTTGTTTTAAAGTAGAGGTTCTAACCAAGAAGGAAATGTTGTTCTCTGATACCTACCTATTAAGATACTGGATTGAGACACAGATATTTCAAGCAGATTTTTTTTTTTTTCTTCTTTTATTGGTATGTTTGATTGGCAAGCTTGGTGTCCTTAAAGCCATTTTAGAAGTGAACTTAATTATGAGCATGCATTATGTGATGTGTAAGAGAATGTTCTGTACAACCAAACTGCCAGTGTTCACACTCCTATCCCAATACTAACTAGCTTTATGACTTTGGACAATTTGCTTTACTTCTCTTGGGTGATTTTTAGCCCTCATAGGTGTATGGGATAATTCAATGAATTGATATTTATAAAACTCTTAGAACAGTGTCTGGCACATAATAAGTTCTCAATAAATGTTAACTAATAAATGATAAAAGAGTAGCATTTTGTGGCTGATTAAACAGACAGGTGCACAGGGGTGGAAGTCTGGAATTAAAAAACTGTTAGAGCCTTGAAGGAGGCATGTTTTGGAGAAGGTTCAGAGACAAGTCTATGAGCCTGTCGTTGTTGTTGTTGTTATGTGCTATCGAGTCGGACCCAACTCATAGTGACCCCTCCTTGGGTTTCTGAGGCAGTATCACTACAGAAGTACATTGCCCCATCTTCCTTCCGAGGAGTGGCTGGTGGGTTTGAACCTCCAGCTTTCTGGTTAGCAGTCAAGTGCCTAAGGCACTGTGCTACCAGAGCTCCCGTGAACCTGTCATAGGAACAGAGAATTTAGCAGAGTACTTTCCAGCAAATATGTAGTGAGCTTTGGTGTCCCAGAAGGAATGTGTACCTTATAAGTAAAACCATTTGACTGAGAAGACTATTTGCCATAAGAGTGAATATAATCCTTTCCATTTTTCTTCCAAAGAGGCATGAAGCAAAATTTTTTTATCAACCACGTCAAAGGATGTTTTATAAGGTTTTGGGTTTTGGTTTTTGTTTTCTTTTTAAAGTTTTTCCTTAAGCTGTTTATTCAGGCCTATTTTATAAGGCACTGTGCTAGATATTTTGCAAATGCTCTTTCTTTTAATTTTCACAACCACCTGTTGTTAGGTGCCACTGAGTTGGTTCAGACTGAGTAATCCTGTGTACAACAGAACAGAATGCTGCCGGCAGGGTCCTGCACCATCCTCACAGTCGTTGCCCATTGTTACAGCCACTGTGTCAGTCCACTTCACTGAGGCTCTTCCTTTTGTTCACTGATCTCTACTTTACCAAACACGATATCCTGCTCCAGAGAGTGGTCCCTCCTGATAACACGTCCAAGTACGTGAAACAGAGTTTCACCATCCTCGCTGTACTTCTGAGACAGATTTGGTCATTCTTCTGGCAGCCCATGGTATATGCCATATTCTTCACCAACACCATAATGCAAAGGCATCAGTTCTTCTTCCATCTTCCTTATTCATTGTCCAGCTTTCACGTGCATATGAGGTGACTGAAAATACCATGGCTGGGGTCAGGCACACTTTAGTCCTCAAGGTGACATCTTGCTTTTGAACACTTGAAAGAGGTTTTTGGCAGCAGATTTGCCAGTCCAGTATGTTGTTTGATTTCTTGACTGCTGCTTCCATGGACATTAATTGTGGATCCAAGTTAAATGAAATTCTTGACAACTCCAGTATTTTCTCCATTTATCATGATGTTGCTTACTGGTCCAGTTGTTTCCTTTCACCATACTTATTCAGCCTGTATGCTGAGCAAATAATCCAAGAACCTGGACTGTATGAAAAAGAATGTGGCTTCAGCATTGGAGGAAGACTCATTAACAACCTGCAATGTGCAGATGACACAGCCTTGCTTGCTGAAAGTGAAGAGGACTAGAAACACTTACTGATAAAGATGAAAGATTACAGCCTTCAGTATGGATTCCACCTCAGCATAAAGAAAACAAAAATCTTTACAACCACCCTACCAGGTAGATACTACTCTTGTTTTGCAGAGGGGTTACAGCTTGCCCAAAGTTAGCCAACCAGCAAGTATTGGAGTCAGAATTCTGATATCTGATTCCAAAGCCCACTCTGAGATTGTTGATAAAACAACCCAAATTCTCAGTGCAGAGAATGTGGATGACAATTATCTTTATACATTGTGAGAGAGAAGCTTGCAGAGGAAGCTGATGTGACAAGAATTTCTGCCTAGGGACTGAGAGCTAACATTTGTGCTTGGATCTTGGCCTAAATAAGAAAAAGACAAGCCAGAGTCCTTGAGCTTTCCAGTTTGGATTCTTGTCTGATAATCTGCTTCAGCCAACTGTCTGCCAGAAGCTGGAATCAGACCAGAAGGAAGCACAAGTACATTATGGAGAGGATGTAACGTTAGAAGACTTCTATTCTTGTCCAAGCCTGTAGATAAATTTTGGCACCAGTTGAACCCTCAATTCCCTTTTCTGCCAAATGTTGCCAGTGACCTTTTCTTTTACCCACCAATCATATGCCCATCCAAATCCTTAGAAGAAAAGTACAGCATGAACCAACTTACTCTCTCCACATCTTTAAGAGAGAGAAATTCTGGAATGTCCCATCATCAGGGCTAATATATGCTTGTTATGGAGCACCAATGAAATATACCCCCTAAAGGCACTGCATCTTTCCTGTTTGATCACTCAGTTGTTCTGAAAGCAGTTTTTAGAATCAGGCAGCCCTTGGGTGTACCAATTGCAGTCTCTAATGTTGTACAAATCATACAAACTCTCTGAGACTCAGTTCTCTGTGTAAATGGAGGTGGCTGTGTTTATTTCACAAGTTTTTTGTGAGAATTAAAGAGATATAAATGCATTTATATCCAGTGAGGAGCTCTAGTGGCATAGTGCCTAAGGCATTTGACTGCATACCAGAAGGCTGGAGTTCAAACCCACCAGGCACTCCTTGGAAGGAAAGTTAGGCAGCCTACTTCCATAGTGATACCACCTCAGAAACCCAGTAGTCACTATGAGTCAGATCCAACTCAACGGCAGTGGATTGCATTTTTTGTTGCATATTAAACCAGTGGACTTACCATGGACTGCTAAAAGAACTAACAGATCTGTCCTGGAGGAAGTGCACCCAAAATGCTCCTTGGAAACGAGAATGGCCAGACTTCGTCTCACCTACTTTGGTCATGTTGTCAGAAGGGACCATTCCCTGAAGAAGGATGTCATGCTTGGTAGGGTGGAGGGTCAGCGAAAGAGGGGGAGGCCTTCAACGAGACGGATTGACATGGTGGCTGTGATGATGGGCTCAAGTATAGTAGGGATCATGGAGTTGGCGGGGGATCAGGCAGTGTTTCGTTCTGCTGTGCATGAGGTTGCTATGAGTCGGAAACAACTTGGCGGCACTTAACAACAAGCCAGTGTGGTTATCATCTCTGTTTTACAGAAGAGGAAACTGAAGCTCAGAGGAGTAGTTTCTCATGTTCACATCAGTAATAAGTAGGGGACCTAGAAAATCTTGTCTTTGCCAATTAAGTCTAGTGAAAGAGCAAAACCTGATTATTTTCTAAATAGCAGTTACTGTAGAGAGAGGCTTCAGTTGTTCTTTAAGCATTAGCTCAACCTCCTTTGATCATCTTTCTTTATCAAGGAGACTCATAGAATGCTTAAGACCTTCCATTATTTCAGAAGCTTATTTAAATCTTTAATTGAAGGTTATACTGACAAAGAACCCCAGCTCTCAGGAGCTGAATAGTCACCCAGGTAGGTAGAGGGTAGCAGGGGAGAAAATCTCTGGGTACTCAATCACCTCCTCAGTACCCCTTGAAGACCCAGGAGAGGAAGCAAGGCCTTCTGGAAGCCTCACAAGACCCCTGACTGCTACTCCCTGTGCTTGGTTAGAGTCCCTGCTCTGTGCCTCCTCACCTGGCCCATCTCTTACCACTGATTCCACCGGACGGATGGATCTGCCCACTCTCCCACCTGAGGGCAGTGATCAGCTCTGGGTTCCTTCTGCATCACAGTGCCCATGATGGGACCTGGCTCATTCTCCTGTTGGAGTGTGTGTATTGGTTACCTCTGTGCTGCTCTAACAGAAGATATACTACAAATGGGATGGCTTGAACAAACAGGAGTTTATTCTCTCACAGTTTGGAGGCTTTAAGTCTGAGTTCAAATTGCCAGGCTCTAGGGGCTGGGTGAAAGCCCTTCAACCTTGGGCTTCAGCTCTGCCTCCTGCTCTTGGCCCACTGAAGCAAGAGGCTTTTCTTCATTCAGACAGCTGCTGGCTGCTGAGACTGACAAACCCAAGGTCGACAAGTAACAAAGGCACAGTCCTGATGCTACCAAACCACACGGCAGGCCTGTAATTCAAGTCCACTGAAAGTCCCAAGGTCAGCAGAGCATGGCAAGCTGCTGAACAACAACACAGCTACATGCAGGGTTCAAGCGTGCCATTAGCTAGAGACCATTCCCAGAACTGCTGCTTATATACGGGAAGTGGACCACATCCCTAAAGCTGCTACTCAGCTGCTTGTGGTAGATCCCACCATGGAAGTGATTGCCAGTCTCATCATGGCAAGCTGCCCAGCCACTCAACCAGGCCCAGCCAAGTTGACACACAACAGTAACTACCACAGTGTGCAACATGAAGTCCCTCGTATTACCAGGCCTCTCACAGGGTTCCCGGGCAACTGTGTGATAGCTTTTAAAAAGACTTTGGGCTCTGGGTGAGCATCTTTATGGATAGGGTTATGTGTATGTGATGATACTTGGGCTTCCCCTACCACGACTAACATTAAACCAAAACAGAAAAAAAAAAAAAATGGGGAAAGGTAGAACCTGGCTATAGAAGGAAACTGAGTATTTACTTTATCTGAATGTGTTTCTAGATCCTTTGTGATCCTTAATTGTAGTTGGCCCATATCTCCTCAGGCCAGCCCAGTAGACTGTAATGGTTACTCTCTGTTTCGGGAGTATTTATTTACCTTCTTCGGTTACTCACCCGTTTCTGTCATGTGACTTAAATACTAGGGCTCTACACCTGTTTTTGTTACGTTGTAATAGCAGTTGTTAAATACAAAAGAAAATCTGATTGTGAAATGAGCTCTGTTTACAAATAGAAATGGTTTGTGATGTTCATGGTACATGTTTTAGATTGACTTACTGCTGAAAGCCAGTTATGGATGTTGCTTTGAGGAAAAAATGTTCACTATAAGGAATCTTCTATATGAATGGGGGCTTTTTCCAAGTAGATATTGGATAATAACTCCCTGATTATTGCATGCTAACTGAATTTAAATGAAACAGAAACATTGTCCCTGACATAAGTTACATATATATAGCCATATGTGTGTCTGCTTCTTGTTGTCTGGTTAATGTGGACTGGTCAGCAGTGCGTTGTAGGGGGAAAAGCAAGATGATTGGAGTCAGAAACTTGGGCTTGACATTCAGTCCCTCTTCTGAACTAGCCACTGTGTGATCTTGGGCAAGTCCTTCTCATCTGCGAGCCTCCTTTCCTCATCTATAAAATGTAGATGCTAATCCCTACACTGTAGGGCTTTTGTGAGGATTGAACTGTTGAAAGAAATAAATGAGACTGTGTATAGTACAAGCACACTGTGAACCACCAGCACAAGTACTGGCCATTGCCAGGGGTTTGTACGTGTGCATGAGATGCAGAAAGCAAGCACACGTGCTGTCTGAGCATGTATGTGATTGCCTCCTCCCTCCCTGTTATTCCTGTTCTCCTTCCAGCCTCTTAGCCTTCCTGCAGATCTCTTTGGGGTATGACCAGCACCGAGGGTAGGTGATACTTGGGGGAAAAGCCTGGGCTTTTGTTGTTGTCATGGAGGCAAACTTGTGCCCTGTCCACACATACTTGTTCAGCAGTGAGTGCCTGAATTGCACTGTGTAGGCTGAGGAATTACACATGAATTGCATTTTTCACTCTCCTCCTTTCTCAAAAGTGCACCCCCCCTTTTCATTTTATCATTAGGTAGTAATTAGTATTCAAGGGAAATTGGTCTTAATATATTAAAATTGGTTAAGTGCATTTAGACCTGTACCACAGCCAATGTCTTATTGGAAAATGTAATTGGGGACCCAGTGTATGTAATTAATTGAATTACAATTAAGAACTTTCATTAAGCGATACACTGGTACATGAGAGCAGTAAGGAAACATGCTTGACGAGCCACAAACCCTGTCTGGTCTCTAAGTGAGGCCACAGGGATTTGTATCCCTCCTGTAGGCTCCTGGCCCCAGAATCTACCCTGTGGCTCCTGACTGATGGTTTGGTAATGCATCAGGTGACATTTCTGCAGTGACTGTACAAGGAGGTGTGGTTCTCCCAGCATGCCTGGTCTCATTCCCTACCTTCAGAGTCAGAGAATGGTGCCTCAGTGTTGATCTAATGTTAACAGTTCTTAGATATTTTGCCATATGAGTTAAAAATGCCCAAGCTCCTTAGAAGACTCTGTTACTTTTCCTGTGCTTTGAACAGGGACAGAGATGCATTGGAGGAAAGGAAGTGATGAGAATTCTGTCATCAACCTAACTTCCTAGCAAACCTAAAGTGAGCTGATGGTCCAGACCCTTGAATGGTCCAGCTCTATCCTCTGAAGAGTATTTGACTTCGCTTTGGACACATATTTGTTTATTCATCCCTCAAACACGGACGGAGGCCTCTTCTGGGCCAGCCACTGTTATAGGTGCTGGGATGGTGAAGAAGATGCAGAGTCCCACATCATGGAGCCCACAGGTGTGATGAGTGCTACAAAGAGTGGTTTTTTTAAAAAAAAAAAAAAACAGTAGGAGACCAGAGCTGGTGAGAGTCTTCTTTGAGGAAAAGACCTAAAGAATATAAAGGAATTAGGTAATGAGTAAGAAGAGAATGTTCCAGACTAGAGGAGTACTCATCTGGAGGCTTTGGGACAAGAAATAACGTGGTATTCCTGGCATACTTGGGAATGAATGAAATGAACAAAGGAGAGAGTACTAAGAGATGAGACTGAGGGATAAGGCAGGGTCTAGTGTGCAGAGCCTTATAATACCCCCTTCCATAATCTCCTTTTAGAAATTTTATAAACCTAAAGCCGTTTCTTTCTGATCACCTCATAAAACAAGATTACCCTGATTTATTGAGGATCTGAAATCTCCCTGTGGAAAGTCCTCCAGTCTGGCTGGCTCTGGCTCCAAGAGTTTAATCAATTAGGCCTTGACAGCAAGGATTCCTACCCTGGTTGTAGCATGGCAGATTCTAGTGAGGGGTTTATCCTACTGTGTGATCCTGGTGGCTATGAAGAGATTATTGCAGAGGGGTGTATTTGTGTGTGTGTATTATAGTGTGTCACCTATTGATTGTTTTTAAGGGACCAGAAAAAATGACTAGTAGTAGAGGGGAAGTGTTTAACAGAAGAGAAGCTTTTGGGCTTATGAGGCTTTGGGAACTTAAAAAGCCTGCAGGCCCGAGGGAGGGGGGTGCGGGCAGGGGGTGTGATGGATGCAGAAGGCTAAGGGAGGGAGATAGGTGAGTTTTCCTCCATGACTCACTTATGCATCTATCTTTGAATCTTTCTGAGGAGTAGAGAGAGTTAGGTTTTACCTCTGATTCCTTTGTTCTGCCGAGGCTAGCCATGATTGTATTCTTTATAGATACTGTTGTGTCCCATGGATTTGTATGCTTCAAGCTCATATAAGGACTATTTTTAACCAAGAGATTATATGATTGTTAAGGGCACAGTTTTGGAATTATACAGACCTGGGTTTAATTCCTAGCTCCACCTTATACTAGTTGCATCAGTATAGTAGCAGGATGACATTCTGAGCCTCATTTTTCTCACCTGTAAAAAATGAATAATATGCATCTTAAAAGGGCATTGGGAAATTAATGAGATAATGTATTTAACATGCTAAGTATAATGTCTGGCATATTGTAAGCACTCAGTAAATATTAATTGCTATTATAGTTACCAGGAGCTCTGGTGGCCTACTGCCTAGGGCATTTGACTGCAAACCAGAAGGCTGGTGGTTCAAACCCACCAGCCACTCCTCAGAAGGAAGGTTGGGCAATCTACTTCCATAGTAATACCTCCTCAGAAACCCAAGGAGAGGTCGTTATGATTTGGATCTGACTCAATGGCAGTGTGTTTGGTTTCGTTTGGTTGGTTTATTATAGTTACTAAAGCACTCTGGTGGCATAGTGCCTAAGGCATTTGACTGCTAACTGGAAGGTTGGCGGTTCAAACCCACCAGAAGCTCCATGGAAGAAAGATGGGGCAATCTACTTCCATAAAGATTTACCACCTTTGAAACCCAATGGGGTCACTATGAGTTGGAGTCAACTCTATGGCAGTGAGTTTGGTTTTTGGTTTTTATTGTAGTTATTAAGGAGCTCTAATAAGGCCGTTGTTAAAACATTGGGCTACTAACCAAAAGGTCAGCAGTTCAAACCCACCAGCCACTCCACAAGAGAAAGATTAGGCAGTTGGCTTCCATAAAGATTTACAGCCTTGGAAACTCTACAGAGTAGTTCTATTCTGTCCTGTAGGGTCTCTGTGAGTCGGAATCAACACTGTGACAGTCGGTTGGGGTTATTGTTGTTAAGGCCAGCATCTTGGCCTCAACACTCCCAGTTTGGTGTGGGGAGTCTCAAGGGAAAGCTACAAGTGATGTGTTAGGTTCTGGTAACGAAGGTAACATAAGGCATGTGTGCAAATCTCAGGACTGCCGAGGTTAACCTGTGTGGCATCAAACGTTGTTCATTCCGTCAACAGCATTTATTGAACATCTGCTGTCTGACAGTATACTATGAGAGTGGGAGGCTCCTGCCCACAAGGAGCTCAGATTCCAGAAGGGAAGTGCAGATACTTATCATATAAAATACTTACCATGAGATGCTTCAACAGAGGGCTGCAGGATTTCAGCAGAGGGTCAGGGAAGGTTTCATTTGGACTAGACCTTGAAGCATATAGATTTTAAAGAATGAAAAGGACATTCTGGCCAGATGTTACAACCTGAACAAAGACTAAACTAGTCTGAAGTAGTTTGGCTGTGTGGGGATTGAAAGTAAGGCTTCGAGATAGAGTGGGACAGAGTGGCTTATTTACTCCTCAGTCAGCCAGTTTTTTTGCCCAGCAGTATTTTTGTGTGCCGAGCTGTATTCCTGCCCTTGAAACACTTCTTTTGCCAACCCCTAACACTTTGTTTTCTTCCACTCTTTTCACATACCCTTGGCTTCAGCCAAGTGAAAATGCTTGCTGTTCCCTATTTACGTGCTCATACCTTATAAACTTCATGGGTTTTTACCTCATACTACTCCTCGGAAGTAAGATGGAGCAATCTACTTCCATAGTGATACAGCCTCAGAAACCCAAGGAAGGGTCGCTATGGGTCGGGTCCGACTTGACGGCACATAACAACAACAACAACATCCCATACATATTTTCCCATACTATGCTGTAGATTGCCTTTCCTTCTTCCCATAATCTAAGAATTGTACCATCTTCTATTCCTGAAGTGCTGGCACAGTACCTGGTGTATGATTGGTGCTTGGTATTTGCTGACTTGGAAGGAATGTTTAACAGGGTCGTGCTACAGAAAGTTTAAAGGTCGGGTGTAACAAAGGCCATCGGTCTTCTGGTTGAGCTCTAGAGTGGGCATAAATCTTTTTTGGAGAAGGGAGACTGAAGTTGCTTTAACTTATAACTAAATTATGGCCTTTCAACTTGGTCTCAGACTCATTGAACCATAAAATGAAGTTTAAAGTCTCATACAGTTTCTATTTATGAAAACATGAAATCTGCCAGTGGCACACAGTGAGTTCATCCGAGTTTGATTTAATGATTAGAGCCCATTTGTCTGAAAGAAAATCATGCACCTCTAAGTGTCTCCCTCAGTTCCTATGAAGTCACACGTGTGAACACTGTGTAAACAATACTTGTTACGATTAGCCTTGTTTTGATCATCTGACCTGTTCTCTTATGTGTACAAGCTTTCCATCTGTGTATTGTCATGTATATAATATACTTTTGTTGTATGTAAGTAACTATTTCTGTGTCCCATCATGATTGTCCAAATGGGCATTCAGGGACAGTGAAAACATGGCATAATAACTAATAAAGGCAGTGATTCTTAGACTTTCTAGTCTTAGAAACTTTTTACACTCTTAAAAATTATTGAGGACCCCAGAGTTTTTGTTTATATTGGTTAAATCTATTGATTGTGTTAGTAATAAAAATGAAGAACTTCTAAAATATTTATTGATTCATTGAAAAAAATAAATTCACTACATGTTAACATAAATAACAAATTTTATTAAAAATAACTTAAAAAATTACAATAAGATTGGCACTGTTTTTTCTTTTTGCAAAACTCTGTAATGTCTGGCTTCATAGAAGATACCTAGATTCCCATATTTGTTTTGAATTCAGTCTGTTGCAAATGTTTTGAAGAAAATTTAGCCTTACATACACATGTTGGAAAGGGGAGGACCATTTTAATAAAGCCTTTTCAGATACTTGTGGATATCCTTCAGATTCCTGTGGATATTTTTCTTCATAGGGTTTCCAAGGCTGTAAATCTTTAGAGAGTAGATTGCCTCATCTTCCTCCCACAGAGCAGCTGGTGGGTTTGAACCACCAGCCTTCTGGTTAGCAGTCAAATGCCTTACACACTGCACCACCAGATCTCCTTTTCTTCCTCACTACTATACCCAAACTCAAGTGATCATTTCTGCTTAAAGGTTAGTTGCAATGTGGAATCAAGCATATCAAGTGTACTCCATGGCACTTGAAAGAGAATGACTGTGAGAAAGGCACATACTATCTCTCTTACTGTTAGTATTACGAAAATACAGTATTGATGTTATGGATAGCTCAAGAGATCTTAGAGGTGCCCTCCAGTGGGTCCTGGACCACCCTTTGAGAACTGCTGATTTAAGTTTACCCAACTTGATGTCTTACTTTGCTACTGTATGTAAGGATGTGGTGAGTTAGGTAGGACAGAAACAGCCTTCCTCAGCACCGTTTGGAGGAAGCAGAAGGAAAAGGAGGGGTAAAAGGAACCTGGGCTCCAGAGTCCAATAGATCTATTCCCAGCTCTGACACTTCCTAACAATGGAATCTTGGGCAAGGTTCATCCACTCTTAACCCTTGTTGTCAGAGTTAGGATTTTAGTCTGTATCTCTGGACTCTGTTTTCCATGTTCTTTCTAATATTATTAAGGTCCAAGTCCACTTCCCAGCTGCAGGCCCTGGACCTCACCTGCCTCCTTCCTCATCTCCATTCCCCTTCCCTTTGCCCCTCCTGCCCTGGCCTGGTTTTGCCATTCTTTACCTAAGACAGGTGCCAGGCCTCATGTCTCGCTTCGTCCTTCCCAGTTTACTGTTGTTATGTGCTGTCAAGTCAAACCCAACTCATAGCGACCCCTCCTTGGGTTTCCGAAGCAGTATCACTACAGAAGTAGATTGCCCCATCTTCCTTCTGAGGAGTGGCTGGTGGGTTTGAACCAGCCTTCTGGTTAGCAGTCAAGTGCCTTAGGCACTACGCTACCAGAGCTCCTTCCCAGTTTACTGTGGACAGTTAAGCTGCTTCCTCTTGGACTTTTTTTGTTCCCTGAGCTTTTCACGTTGTGAATGTGCTCAGTGTCATTCTTCCAGAGCCTTGTTGTCAGTCCACTTGAGCTCTGGTGCTCAAGTCACTGTTACGCCACACCCAAAATTTGATCTATCACAGTACATCCTTGAGTTATTGCAGTGCGAGTGTTTTGACACAATACATTATGGTAATCCGCGGCACATTGAGACATTAACACTCTCGACTTTGACAAAGTACATTGTGAAGTCTTTGAAGATACCATTACAATTTATCTTGTCATTCATGAGGAGACCCAGTTCAGCATTAATGTAGATGAACACAATGTGGCTTTTGTTTCATTTAATTGCTTGTGACCTTTTTAATTGCTAATTTAACAAAATATCAAAGGGTTATATTTCAATTAAATTAACAGTTTGGGGAGTGGTTTTGGTTGTTGTTGTTTTAATATGTTTATTTTTAAGGCATTCTGTTTTGTTCTTTTTACTTTGAGTAAGTAAAAATCTCTTCTCTTTGAACGGAAGTGATTTTTTTTAATGTGAAATTGATAGTACAGTGATAATTTTAATGTGCACACAATTTTATGAGTGCTTGGGTTCACCCCTTTCCACAAGGATACAAACAGTAAAGTCATCTAGAACTTTTCTGGTTCAAAACTGTGCTTTTAGTATAATGCTTTGCCTTGGATATTTGTCTTTAGATAAAGCATTTGTTGCATGCGTCATTTCTTGAGCACTTCTCTCTGCCTTGTCCTGTTTTCCTTGTGTTCTTAGCTAGTTGGTAAGCTCCTAAAGCTCAAGAATCCTGCCTTATCTTCCCCAGTGTCCCCCCCCCACGTCTAGCATAGTCTAGCATAGTGTGCTAGCATGGGGAGAGAGGTGGTTGCAGGTTGCATGGGTGACTAATCTGTATACACAGGCATGCCCCCCCCCCCAAGCAGTGGCACTCCTGGACCTATTTTAAAAGATGATACTGGCACTCTGAGAACAGAAGTTTATCCCATTCAGCAGATACCTGCTTTAGAGTAAGTGGCATATATTAGAGGCAAGTGCCAGACTGTTCATTCCATGTCTACTCCCCCAGGTGCTTCTGATCATAAATGCAAACACGCCCTGTTTCAGCTGGGGCAAGACTTAGAACTCACCCAACTATCAGTGGGGACTTAAATCCTCAAATGGGATATGAATTTACATTGTCAGAGAGTAGAAGGTCAATGCAAGAAGCATTAGTGTGTTGAGCCAGCTCCAGCCATATAGTCTTGAACAAAATTAATATAAGGAAATTGACAAGCTTTGCTGGTTATTCCATAGCTTTAAGACCTCTACTAAAATCCTATCATCTCATCTGCCCATTATTAACATTTCAGCAAAATATAAAGTTTTCATTAATCTCTCATAGCAAATTTAGGAGTGAAAACTGGCACTTGTTTGAGCTTTTAGGACTACATTAGCTGGTGTATTAAACAAAATATGTCATTCTTCAGTAGCTTCTATAAGAAGCTAAATCAATTTCCAGCCATATTTATGTACCACTTTATCTAAAAGCATCTGAATTATCATTTACAGCTAAGATGCTTTATTAGCAGCTGGCATCGAAATTGCTCAGTAAAAAATTATATGTCACGTTATAGTAATTTTTAAATTGGTTTTAATCCAACATCATAAAATGTAAAAATCTTAAGTGTGGTGTTTTTTTTTCTTTTGTAATTGGCATTTTAGCATAATGAGCTATTACCTCTTTCCAAATCAAATACCTGCAATATTTAGAAAATATTCATTAGTAAAGAAAACAGAAGGTCTTGAGCTCAGAGCTAAGTTGTGCCGTTTTCTCAGAAAAGATGGCTTTATATCATTTTTAAAATATTAAAGAATTTCCTATTTTACCAAAATTTCCATAATTCTCATGTATAAAAATTCTAAAATAGATATAAACATATTTTGGCAGTTATGTTTCAGTAAAAATGTAGATTGGGGAACGTGAATGATTAAACTCTGAATCCCAGTGAGGCTCTTGGTTCAGAATCTGACCGTTACCCAGGAAACAGTGGTGATCTTGATCATGACATTGCTCCTGAAAACACAGGTGTTCCTGGAGGACATTATGCTGAGTGAAGTAAGTCCATCACAGAAGGACAAATACAGTATTAGTTGTGTATTATTGTAAAAAGTCAAGGAAAGGTTTAGATATGGAAGGAAACTTTCTCTGTTGGTTACCATAGGGGAGAGAGGTGGGGAGGGAACACTGCCAAAAAAAAAAAAAATCCACAACCCATGTCACTTTAGTTTTGTGTATTTCACTGTACATAAATTATATTTCAATGAAATGCATTAAAAAAAAAGATTAAAATATTGAATGCATTATCCACAGAGATATTGATTCACCCAGGTTGATGGAAAAAAAATAGGAGTTCCTCAGAAAGGAAATAGAGTTTAGTGATGACCCTTGCAGACACAGAGTCCAACTCCGCTACATACTAGTGTGTGATGCTGGTTAAGTCATTCCCTCTCTGGGCTCTCCTTCCTACGGGCATTACTCCTGGTTTTTACCCAGTAACATTTTATTGAGCTCCTGCTTTATCCTACACATAGTAGCACTAGCAGGGTCTAGGCTAGTATGGTGAGTAAAACAGTCACTTTCCCTGCCCGTTTAGAGTTTACAGTCTAGAGGGAGCAATAGATGGTTTCTATCTATAGGTGTTCTGAAGGGAAATATGCAAGATATAGTGAGAGGAAGGGACAGAGGATCTGAACTAGACTTAGAGGCCTAGGGTCACTGAGGTTTCCCTAGAGTGTCATGCTAAGGTCTTCAGGAGGAATAGGGAGGAGGCCAAGAGGAATCGACCAGGAGATGGGAGATGGGGAGAAGGGTGACCTGGTCAGAGAGGTTAACATGTGCAAAATGCTCTGAAATGGAACTCTGTTGTAGACATTCAGTGAATGACCAATTAAGGGCAAGGCTGCATCCTAATTGAGAGAAAAGCATTGTTGTAGGTGCTAGAATGGTCCAAGTTGGGAATGATTTTAGTATTTAGAAATAGAATACAACTCCTAATAAATGAATTAAACTAACGTGAACTTGAAATCTTGTGGAAAAGAGTATCAGTGTCAGGCTACCAGTTATATAATAGAATTTTCCAGTTTTATACCCAAATGTAGAGTTTTATATTCCTCCAGCTCTGCCCCAAGGAGCTGGGCTTCCTTGTGTAACCATCTCTGGGTGCTCAGCACCCAGACAGCTAGGGTACCCTGCTCTGGTTAGACAGTGCTGTTTTCTGCTTTTTCTCTTCTCTTCCCTTCCCCATCCCCCTAGCAAATGGCACAAGCAGGTACACGTTCCATAGACCACATTTCGCATGCTGGGACTCAAGAGAGTTTATCTTTGCCCGGTATGCCTCTCCAAACCCCCTAAAACCTCAGATTCCTCATATGTATAATGTAGAAAATTATAGGACCGTATCAAGTTTACATGAGGCTTGAATGCAATACATAGTAAGCACTTGTACATATTAGCTATTATTATCATTTATTATTTGTTTAGCAAAATTTAGCGAGAGTGTTCCACTTATCAGCCATCATACTACTTGCAGAAGAGAGATGAATATGAAACTTTATTGACCCTCACAAAGCTTCCAAATTAGTACAGAGCAACCACTAAACAATTCTAGTGCAAGGCTGACTGCTGTCTTCTATGACAATAGAATAAAAATAATCTCAGCTGCTTTTTATTGTGTTTACTGTATACTTTGTATTAGAGTCCTTTTTTGTTATTAGATTCTTTCCATATATTTTGACACTCCATAGATAGCAAAAAGTGGGCTTCAGAGAGGTAAAGTCATTTGCTCAAGATCACACAGAGAGTTTGAAGCAAAGCTGGGAGTTAAGCCAGGTCTGCCTGCTTTAGGTCGGCCCAGTGCTGTGGCAATTCACTTCCAGCCAAAGCCATCAGAAAAGACTTCATGGAGCAAGTAGGAGCTGAGCTAGCCTGTGTGGGATTTTGACAGGTCCAAGGCAAAAGTGGTGGAACAGTATTCTCTGCCAAGGGTACCATGTGGACAAAGGCCCAGAAGTAGAAAATCTGAGTCTGTGTGCCATCTGAGAAGTTCAGGAGGAGCTGAGAGAAGATGTGTGTGAGAAGTGACAAGTAAGACTGGAAAATTGTATTTCAGCCATGGGCTGCCTTGGTTGCTTGGCTGAAAAAAAGTATGTTTCATTCAGGAGGCCACAGGAATCCAGGAAAAAATTTTGAACACAAGTATTTTTATTTGCCCCAGTATCACATATCAGAGTATTTAGCATGTACAAGGCTTTCACTAAACATTTGATGAGTGAGTGAATGATCCAAACTTTAGAAAGATTAATTGAATTTCAGAGAGAACTTGTTGGCTGGAAGGCCAGTGAGGAGACTGTTGCAGCCATCCGAGTGTAAGAAGACTCAAACCTGAACCAAGATGGAGGCTGTGGGACACAGGACAGGAAGCTATGAAATAGATGGTTTGGGAATCTTGGAAAATAAAGCAATTCTGCAAGAAGCATGCATTGCTTTTATCATCAGAAAATAATTATTAGAAAAAGAAACAAGAAACGTGACTGCTCATACTCATGATTATAACTTACTCTTGTGGAGACCAAGGGCTCCTGGTGAGCTGGCATTTTTTTATCCTTCTGTATCCCTACTGCCCAGCCAAGAGCCTGCCATAGAATCGGCAGTGTTTATGGAATTAATTGTTGAATGATTAATATGTTACCAGTCTCTGTTTACTGGAATAGCATTATTAAGTCATCGCTCAGCCTTTTCTTCTCCAAATTAAATAGCCCATATTATTTTAATTTATCCCAAAGCATTTTAAGCAGACACCATTTGCCAAGCCTCATGTATCTTTATGTGTTAAAGTGCTTTTTCCTCCCCAGGTTCAAGGGCAGACGGGACTTTGGAGGAGGATTCGCAAATTGACATAGCTACAGTACAGGATATGCTTAGCAGCCACCATTACAAGTCATTCAAAGTCAGCATGATCCACAGACTACGATTCACAACCGACGTACAGTTGGGTAAGTATGCAAACACATGATCAACGGAACTCTCTATATCAGTAGACAGTGTAGAAATGGGGAAGAAATAATATACACCTTTTTTGTGACACAAATGACTAAAGGTAATTTGTCTTCAGAGTATTTAAACAATGAAATTTGAAGTACATCCTTTTTCCCACCTGAGTGTTCTCTCTTGTCCTCTTTTTTTATGGAGCAGAAGACTAGAAATAGAACTAACAAGACTTTTCAAACTGATTGACTTCAGTGAAGTTCCATAGTTCTTTTCATTCTGTAATTCTCTTAGGTGCTACCTTAGAACCAGTTTTTAACATTGCCATTTGCTTTTTCTTCATCTGTTATTCATTGTTCATTCATTCATGTCTTTTACTTAAGAAGCTTTTTTTTTTTCCCAGTTACATTTTGGGTGAAAGTATACAGAGCAAATTGATTTTCCATTCAACAATCCATACACATTCTGTTTTGTGACATATGTTGTAATCCCCACAATGCAACAGCATTCTTCCCACTTCCTCCCCACACCCATGCCTTCCCTTCTTTCTTCCTATCCCCTTCTGCCTTCCCAGCTCTATCCCTGGGCAAATGCTGTCCTCTTGATCTCATATGGTTGACTGTTCTAATGAGTGCATACCCTCCTGGTATTACCATTCATCTTACAGGCCTGTCTGTTGATTGCCTAAAAGTTGAGCCATGAGTGTAGAGTTCAGTTCTCAGCTTTCAGGAAACTTTGTAATGATCTCAGGAGTTATATTGGAATCCTCCACCAGATAATCTGGAAAGCAGTTTATTTTAAACCAATATTTGGGGTTAATTTGTTCCCATTAAATGCTGAATTTCTGTTTTTTGACTTAAACGTAACAGGAGTAACATAGTAGTCAACATGACATTAATATATTACTGTCAGCAGCAGCATCTAATAGCTCCTATTTATGGTCTCTCTGTTATGTATTGGGCACTGTGTTAAGTGCTTTACAACTCTGCTGAGTGCTGTTTAACTACCCAAAAGGTAGGTGTTTTACTGTGCCCATGTAGCAGAGAAGGTCAGTGAAGTGCAGAGGTGACATGTCATGCTAAAGCTCACCCAGCAAGTAGGTGGTGATAGTGTCAGGAACGGACCTGGTCTAACTGACTCTAGTGCGCCTGCCTCTCACCCTAATGAAGGGTCTCCCACATGGTGGTGGGGGATGAGGAAGGCTGTGCAGGGGTGCCAGGTTGGCTCACTCAGGGCGCTGAACCGTGCCCTGGCTCTGCCATTAACCTCTGCCTTACTATCCCTCCCTGGGCCTCATTTGCCTCATGTGTAAAGGGGTAAAGTTTGGCTCACTGCCATCAAGTTGAATCTGACTCACAGCGACTCCTCCTTCGGTTTCCAAGGGAGTATCTCTATGGAAGTAGATTGCCCAGTCTTCCTTCCAAGGAGTGGCTGGTGGGTTTGAACTGCCACCCTTGTGGTTAGCCGTCAAATGCCTTAGGCACTGCACCACCAGAGCTCCCGAATTCTAACTCTAAGGCTCACTAATTCAACATTTCTCACAAACCTCTTGTGTGTGTCTCACAATAAAATCTTTTCTGATGTTAGCATTAGTCTGAGTAAGGCTATGGCTGATTTTTTTTTTTTTTTTTTTGACCAATTTATTTATGTAACTCTTTACCATCTTCTGCCTTCTGTCATTTAGGATTTTATCCTGTGAGACACAACGACGAAACACTCTAGTCCTATAGGTATCAGAGGCAAGCAATAGGAAATTCCTTAGTTCAGTCAAGTTCAAATGAAAAGATGCACAGAGGTTAGGCTGTGTAATTATTTTAACTGGAATAATGGGATAATCTGAGCTTAAGTAAGAACCTGTTCACACTTCCTATCATGCTTTATAACAATCAACTCTATACTCTTTGCAAGAGTGTTGATAACCCCATTTGTGGCATTCAGGTCAGGCTTTTCTGGGGAAGGTCATCTGCAGACACTTGTGACTATTTTATCACTTACTCCTGAACGGCAGCAACCCAAAAAACTTAACTTTTACCACCACAGGGCAAATAATGCCATTGTAGATGATAACTTTAATTTGTCAGATTTCACACCCCAAAAAACTTTCTAAAGGCACATCCTATACTCCACACTTCCTGGATATGGCTGATTCAACAACAACAACAATTCCTTCCCAAAGTGACCTGACAGGAGCTTGAAATATGCTGACAGTACAGCTTAGTAAGTAAGAGATGGCTTTTGGAATCACAACTGGTTTAAATTTGTGGCTCTACCCATAACTAGCTGTATAGTTTTAGGCAAGTGTCTTAATCTACTGAAGCTCAATTCTATTCTGTTTAAGTGGGAATATCAGTAGTATTAACTTACTTAGGATTTCTGTGGGGGAGATAAGATACTATATCTAAAGCACTCAGCACAGGGTCTGGCCACTGGTAAGCATTCGGTAGGGGAGAGGTTCAGTGCAAGGTAGCACTTAGAGAATGGACTCAGGACTTAGAAGCCTATGCTGAAACACTGGCTCATTTACTAGCTGTATCAGCGTGAGCAAATGATTCAGAGCCTCAATTTATTCATCTGTATAATGACAATAATAGTCCTTATCACGTAGCTAGGGCAACTGTGAAGATGAAATGTCACAGCATGTACAGAATGCTTAGAAAGGTGCCTGGCATGTAACAAGCCCTTGGTAAATGTTAGCATAGCAGCTAGCAGGATGGATAGATAGATAAAAGGGAAACACAGAACCCATCTCTGCATCTTCTCTTTTCTTGTCCTTTCACAAAGAACCCTGAACAGCGGAAATGGTAAAAATTGCATATTTCAACTTTCTTAAAACGCAAAATTATGCAGTGTCGTTCTTCTTGAGATAACTCTTCCTGGTGTCTCTCATAGAAATAAAAATAATAGAGGTGCTCAAAAAGAAGCCAGACACAACGGAATAGATGCTGTATGACTCTACTTACATAATGTTAAAAAACAGACCAGAATAATCTATAGCCTAAGAAGTAAGGAGAGTGGTTTCTGGAGGTCACAGGGCAGTAAGTGACTGGAGAGTAGCTTCTGGGTTAGGTTCTGTTTCTTGATCTAAGTTTTTATTACATAAGTGTACAGGCTTTGTGGAAAATCCATCGAGTTGTACATACTCTTGTGATGTGTACACTTTCTGTGTATGTATTACATTTTCATTAAAAAGTTTACTAAACCAATAATGCTACCCACACATCTAGTTTGTGCTTGCCTGCAATACTTTCCCAATAACAAAGGGTCTTGCTTTTTTCTGAGCAGGGCTAGTTTTAGGAAGCCCAATAAGTGATCAGACTGCAGTTGAGAGAAAAGTCCAAGGTGGGGATTTTCCCAGGCGAGCATACAGCAGATCCAGCCCTGCTCACTCCCCAGAGGTGGAAAGCAACACCTCAGAAAGAGACCCAAAGTCATTTTATTTCATTTTTTCCAAAGGCAAAAAGTCAAACTAATTCATCAGATTCTGACATGTTTATTAAAAGGGAAAAGTTCACAAAAGAATCTGTGGGAAGAGCCCAAGCTCCAGAATCAGTCAAGACTGGATTCAAATCCCAGCTTTATCACTTACCTACAGTGTCATCTTGGGCAAAGTCATATTCTAAGTGATAGCTTGTGTTACTGTTACTACCGCTGTCATTCCTCTTTATGTTGCCTATTGCCTTCTCTCCTGGTCCACCATCTTAAAAGTATTTAACCAGATCACTGAGATTGGGTAGTGGCTCTCTGGGCAAAGTTTCCCTTGTAGCCATATGGAGACTTGTCAGGAAGAAATGGATGATGACAGTAATGCAAGCATCGCTCCCTAGAGCAGTGAATCTCAGAGGTGGGGCGACTGGAGGCCTTGGCCCAGGCACCTCTGGAGTGCTTCCAGCAGCACACATGCTGCCCTCTGGTGGAGAGTTACAGCTCTGAGGCGCTTCTGACATAGATACTGTCAGAACAGTTGTTTCTGTGGATGAGTTCAAGTTCAATCTGTAGCATTATAAGCAGAAACTTCGTTTGTTAGTCACAAGGAACTTTGTGACCATCAGTTAAACTGTATGAGTATTGTGTTACACAGTGAATAAAAGGAGAAGATCAGACACGTAACTTCAGACCCTGTTTCCCTCCTTGGAAAACCAAGCCAAAACCACTGCCATCAAGTGGATTTCAACCCATTGTGACCCTATGGGACAGAGTAGGGTTTCCAAGGCTTTAAATCTTTACATAAACAGATTGGCCCATCTTATTCCCCTGGGGTGGCTGGTGAGTTCGAACCACAACTTTTCAATTCGCAGCTGAATGCTTAACCACTGTGCCACCAGGGCTCCTTTCCCTTTTGTAAGCAGGTAACACCACCCTAACAACAATTTTAAAAAAGAGAAAAACAAAAAACCCTGTGCACGCCCATCCGAAATTCTTTCCCTTTGAAACAGAATCTGCCGCAAAGTGCAGGGTGCAAACGGCACACCCTTTACGAGCATTCCAGTGAGCAGCTGGATTCTGAGATCAGTAAATAATTTATTTTATTTCAACTGACTAGCCAGGTGCTTCAGAGCGATCCTGACACTGATGGATGGTCTCCTCTGCTCCCCCATCCTATGTCAGTCAGAAGCCAAGATTTCACTTGCCCCCTGTGGCAAGTTCTTCTAAGTGGTAAGTGTCCATGTGCGGCATTTACCCAGCAGCCCTGCTGACTTCACAGAAAACTGCCCGTCTACTCTGAGTTAGTGGGACATAAGAACACGCGGCAGAGGGCTGGAATCCCCGAGCTCTGCAGTGCCATTATAGCTGCATGTCTTCTGATGGGCCAGTTGTTTCCAGTGCTCCAATTTACCATCTGCCATTTGCTTCTGAGCAAGGGGATGGGAGACTTAAACTTTGATCTGCAAGACCCAAACTTAAACCCATCTTCTGCCATACTTTTCTGTGATTGAAAAACTCTATTTCCGTTCATGAAACCTATGACAAATACTTAATCTTTTAAAATAATATTAAGAAGAATTAGAACTTTTAAAGGCATTGATTGTTTATCAGGTGCTTCCTATGTGCCTGGCACTTTACTGATTGCTTTCTTTGCATGCATGGCTTCCTGGAATCATAGCACTATCATTAGATAGGTACTAATATCATCTCCATTTTATATATGAGGAAGCTGAAGTATAGGGAAAAATCTTGGAAATAGTAAAGCTGGGATAAGAACACAAGAATGTCTGAGACTTCCTGTGTTTTTACACAAATAATGCATGCGATACATCTTTTACAAACCACGCAACCCTCTCTCACATTAGTTTCCTATGAGATATGTGCATTATATGTATGGGTGCGTTATATGTGGAGGTAGGGGCAGCAATCTAGCACCTAACTGCTATATTATGACTTGAATACAAAGCACCATTGTACTGATACTCTAAAGCTCTGTAGCAATTTACAGTATACAAAGTTCAATCCTATTACCTTATTTAACCCATACAGCATGTTGTTGTTCTTCTTACTATACCCATTTCATGGCAGAGAAAACTAAGGTTTGGAGGAGTTAATGAGGCAATGTTTACTGGCAGAAAATTACTAACGTGCTATTAACTCCCTTCCCCTTCTCAGCCTTCAAGATACCTAGTGGGATATCCAGTCCCAGCAGTAAACTAGGACTGAAACCCAATCTCATACCTTCCATTACTCCACAGATGCCTTAATCATTAATAACTTGCCTTCACAAAGGAAGTGATTACCTTTATTTGGCCATTCAAAAAATTCTGCACATCCTTCTCCTCCCTGCCCTAACACTTGGAAATCCCATGGGAATATATTATGTGTACTGTTCCTTCCTCTTCCCTTTCTCCTTTAAACCAAAAACCCACTGCCATTGAGTTGATTCTGACTCACAGCAACCCTCATAAGGTTTCCAAGGCTGTAAATATTTACAGAAGCAGACTGTCTTCTCTTTCTCCTGCAGAACGGTTGGTGGATTCAATCCTTTTGGTTAACAGCCCAATGCCTTAACCACAGCACCACCAGAGCTCCTTCCATTCCCCTTTAGAAATTGTTAATCAGTCAGTCACTTCATGTCTTTCCTCTGGTCCTAGACCTGACCATAAAATGCTTTCTAACACAGTCCTATGAACAACTCCTACCAATCAACTGGTGTTGTGCAAAAATGAGAGGGTGGCTATCATCTAACCTCCTCTAACTTCACAGGAGGGACAGGAGGATCAACATCAGCAGGCCAAGGCTGATTCCTATGAGGTGGGGATCAGACATGCCTCCACTCTCCAATCTTTTTGCCAATTCTAACACCAGCCATGGCACTCTCTTCTCTGCTGGGTTCAATAATTTGTTGCAGTGGCCACACAGACTTCACAGATGATACCCACAATTACAGGGTTTATTAAGGAAGTAACAGGTTATAATTTAGGATCAGACACTACTCAGAATACAGTTCTTCAATCACAGTTTCTTCTCAACCTTGCCTCAGGCAAGCTGCTCTATGGCCTCGACCTCTGCTCAGTAAGTGTTAACAAAGCTCTTTAACGTCACCAAAGAGGATATTCAGACAGTCAAGAAACATAGGAAGAGATGCTCAGGATCATTAGCCATTCAAGAGATGCAAATCAAAACAATGAGGTAACATCTTGCCACAGCACTATTAGCAAAGTTCCACAAGACAGAAAATAACAAATGCTGGCAAGGATGTGAAGAAATCAGGATTCTCACACACTGCTGGTGGGACTGTCAAATGATACAACCACTGTGGAAAGCAGTATGGAGATTCCTTAAAAAGTTGGAATTCGAAATACCATGTGACCCAGCCATTCCATTACTAGCTACATATCCTAAAGAAGTGAGAACCAGGACAAGAACAGATATATGCATGCCCATGTTCGTCACAGCACTATTTACAGTCACCAAAAGATGGAAACAACCTAGGTGCCCATCAACTGAAGAATGGATAACCAAACTGGTACATACGCACAATGGAATACTATGCAACCCTAAAGAATAACATAGAATTGGCAAAACACCACATAACATGGATGAACTTGGAGGACATTATGCTGAGTGTAATAAATCAGTCACAGAAGAACAGATGTTATTGTAAAAAGTCCATTATTGTAAAATGTCAAGGAAAGGTTTATATATGGAAGGAAATTTTCTTTGTTGATTACCAGGGGTGGGAGGGGAGAAGGGGGGAGGGAACACTGTTAGATAGGTAGAGACAAGTATTGATTTGGGTGAAGAGAGGGGCAATATACCAAATGTGAGTGATCAACATGGTGGCATTGAGGAAGAGGAAGACATAGAGAAGTGCATGAGAGGTACAGACAACAAAGATGAACCCTTTTGCACATAGTGTGTTGTCAGTGAAGGCAAACGTTGATATACGGGCTGCTAGGTATGTAGACAGGCTGAACTATTACGTATGTCCATGTAAGACTATGTATAGGGCTGGCAGACAGTGTTTCTACAGGTATATTTGTATGTTCTGTAAGAATTCCCAGGTATATAATAGAGCTGACAAGGGACATGGTTGTAACCACTTCTTGGCTACAGCCAGCTACCCAGAGGGAGTGAGTAGTTGGACCTGTGGGCTCGGGACCATAGTCGCTGGGGACATCAAGCTTAATTGGCATAACATACTATACAAAAACATTGTTCCATGCCCTACTTTGATGAGTAGTGACTGGGATCTTAAAAGCTTGCAGACGGCCATCTAGTTGCAACAATGGGTCTCTTCTTGTCCACAGCAAAAAAGAATGAAGAAAACCAAAGATGCATGGAAACAATTAGTCCAAGTGACTGGTACACTATGCGATCTTCAGCCTATACAACTATGAGACTAGAAGAACTAGATGGTGCCCAGCTACCACTGTCAACCACTTGGAGGGGGATCTTTGTAGGAGATCCTGGATAGAGTGGGAGAACAATGTGGAACAAAGCTCAAAATCATTTGAAAAAAAAAAGAACCAGGTTTGCCAGTCTGATAGAGCCTGATGGAACCACTGAGACTATGGCCCCTTTGTGCCCTTTAGGTCTGGAATTGAACCCACTCCTGTGGCTTCCAGCCAAACAAAAAACAGGCGTATGAGCTGAACATTGACATTGGGTAGATACACTCCTTGGAGAGATCAACCATGGGACAGTAGAAGGGCTGTGTATGCCCAGGGAGACAACTCAGGGCAGGAGTGCATGGGAGGTAAGGACACAGGGAAGAGGTAACTATGGGGAAGAAGTGGGAAGAGAACTGTTGCATTGTGGGAAATTGCAGTCAATGTCATGAGACAAAGTCTGTGTGAACTGTTGTATGGAAAATGAATTTGCTCTGTAAACTTTCTTCCAAATCATGATAAAAAAATTTTTTTAAAATAAAAGCTGTTATCAAATCCTTACACATTTTTGCTTAAAGGGGCAAGAGCAAGCAGCCACTTTTCATAATTCTGAAACAATGAAGATGTAAAATCACAGAATTCTATCTGAAAGATGCCTTAAATTCTAAGAGTCCTTCCAGCTTTAAAATTCAGTGAACCTGTGACTCACTATCAGGCCACCTCCCCTGCCTTCCTTCTAGGCTCATAATCTTAACTAATCAGTCAAGAGGATGAGGCAATAAAAATTTTAAAAAATTAAAAAAAAAAAAAAACTCTTTTAGCCAAGGAACGGTTGCTATGAGTTGGATCCAACCCCATGGCAGTGAGTTCGGTTTGGTTTTATAGGTGCCCAAAGAGGCAACCCCACTCCATCAGCAAGCTGCTGCCTGAAGACACTCAGCTTTCTTGCTCCATGGGCTGGCAAGCCTGCCACTGTCTCATGCCAGTCTCTTGGTTCTGCCTCTGCTGCTGCCGTTTCTTGCTGTCTCTGGTGCCACAGCTCTCTGTCTCCTAGATAAGGGAAGTTCAGTGCAAGGATCTCGGGTCCAAAGGGCATACTTCACTGTTGGCTCTTCTTTCTTGATAGTAGTAAGATCCCTCTTCCATGTCTGGGATGGCTCATTTTAAGCGTAGCAGATGACAGAACTGACCAATCCCCATACTAGGTTTTCATACACCTTATTTCCATGGTGCCACCCCACAGAGGTGCCATGTACCTAATTCACTGTATTAACAAGCTATCTAATCCCCTTGGTGGACAACAAGCACTTCACATTTGCGTGGTCCCACTTAGTCATCTGGTGAGAGTCACAAAGATCATGGGTAGGATGGCCATACTAGGCAATCTACTGCACTACAAGTTGGTACTTAAGTTGAAATGAGTTCACCATCCCTGCTCTCCCAGCCTGGAAAGCTTACCAAAAAAAGCCATTATGCCCAACCGTTCTTGTTTTTCTTTAAAGTGTTCTTACCTACTTCCCCTCTGGTTAGGCCTAAAAGTGCAGATGTTCTGTAAGTGTAGACCTTGCTTGAACTTATACCAAGTTGAAGTTATTGATCTCTCTTATGCCTAATCCGATGTGCCTGGCCACTGGAGAGAGGCGAGGACACTGAGACATGGGTGCTACCCAAGCATACCAAAGCTGGCAGAGGGAATGGGCTTAGGGAAAATTGAAACGAAAAAGGTCCAATGGTAAATGCCAGCCACGACCTAGCAAGCCCATAATATATTATCAGTAAGTATGTGTTGTCTGGCTAAAAGCTGAATTACCTATGCTTCTGAGAATATGTGTCTGGAAATCCTGGGTTGTTGGTGACAATGTGTCAGTTTCCTCAGGTAGGTGACATAATGGAATCAATGGGAGTACAATGTGTGAGAGTTCATCCAAGGTCCTGTGTTCTTTTTATCGCTTCCTCATCCTTGGCACTTGATATCTAACAGTCTACCAAGGCCTGAATATGATGAAGATCTGATTTTTCTACATTCTACAAATGACATAATAAATTCTCATAGGAGACAGGATTACTGCTTCCTAACTGGCATTGTAAGCTCACCTGAGGTATCCATTTGCTGAGAGAGTATTTAGTGTGGGGATTTAATGACTTCAGTACCTCCTTGTAACTGCCTTCTCTTCAGAAGAGAGCTTAGCCCTCATCCAAACACGAACATTACTGACGTTAACCGGAGTGAGCTCTCAGACACTGTCGTGAGCTCCAGCTCTGCGTAGAGTGCTGTGCCGAGTGCTGCTTGATGTTCTTGGTCTTGTTCACGTTCACACTGCTCCTTAGTTTTCGTTTCAAGGACAGTGTTCTAGTCAGGTACACTGAGACTTGTCACTGAGTCTGTTACTGTCCACACGCTGGAACTGGCTGCTTTTAGCTGTGGCTTCCGAACAGTTTCAAATGGTTAGTACCTTGAATGGAACCAATGATCCTAGGGCTCAAGACCCCACTTGCTTTGGGTCTCATATTAGTTGTGACCCAAAATAAGATTTTTTTTTTCATCTAGTTTATGTGTCTACAGCATTGCTGGAGGCAGTGTTTTGTATACTCTAATGTGTTTGGTCAGTGTACAAATATACCTACTCTAAAAACATGAAAATGCATTGCAGAGAAGGAGAGCTGCTGCGGTTAAGCCCTGGACTGGCAGTGTGGGATGTGAGTTATGGGCACAGCTCTGTCATTAATGGGAGGCGTTAGACAAGCCATATCCCTACCCTGAGCCTCAATTTCTTCATACGGCGAGCGAATCCCTAGACTAGGTGGCCTCTGAGGTCTCATTAAGCCCCCGCGGCCTGTGTGTCGGATCCCGTGTGTCAATTCAGACAAGTTGTAGACTTCCCTGACTGCTTTGTGGATGCTATCGATTAGCTGTGTGTATTCAGCAAAATCCACTCTGGCAAAGAGTTGTTCAGTGACACTCCCGGGGGCTTTCTGAGGCTTTCATAGGCTCTGGGTAACCTGAAGACAAGAGGATTGTAGAATTGTATAAAAAGCTACTCCAGGATTTAACAACAGTGGAGCTTTTGTAGTCTTAAATTCAAAGTTGCACAAAATTGATGAATGAACCACAGCTCATGTTGTCTGAACAGATGAACAGTAAGTCAGGAAATACACTGAGGTATGGAATGTTAAATGCCAAAGTGGTGTTTTAGTTTCCTAGAGGGGCATTGCAAGTGTGTCTTAGGGGTGGTTGTACCTCCTGAGAGTCAAGCATTCTCTTCTGAGACAGTAAGAAACATCTGGAGGTTCGGGACACACATTTGACACACAGATCTGTGTTTCAGTCCAGCTGTGTAGTTTACTAACTTGATTCACCCTGGGGAAGCACTTCCCTGAGGTTCATCTTTAATAATAATTTTAATGCTACTTGAACTCTTACTATGTGCCAGGCACTGTGCTAAGTTTTTTATGTGCTTTGCTATTCCATCCTCATGACACCCTGGGAGTTGGTACTGTTGTTTATCCTGTTTCACATGGGAAGAAGCTCAGGATCAGAGGAGGAAATAATGTCCCCAGGATAATACCTGTGGGAATGTGCCAACAAAGAGACTTTGTAGGATGGAGGTTTGCTAGCACAAATGTTACCACAACTCCAGTTGTGAGATTGTTTGACCTGTTACTGAATTAAACTCTTTGAAGTGGAGAGAAGGTATATATATATATATATATATATATATATATATGCCAATGACACTTAGTGATGGGAGGTATTCCCAAGGATTCATGAGGGTGAAGGCATTGGTGTCTCCAGCTGGATAGTCTTTCTGGATCCTGATACTTCCAGGACTGGAGTATAGAGCAGATCTTAGGGTAAATCTCCCTTCACTCCCAGATGAGGGCCCGCCAGGTTCCCGGGCACATCTCTCTCGCATCTCCCTGAACTGCCCAGCCCTGAACTTTGTCATCGGGTCTGTCTCACACTGTGCTATATCCCTTCGCCCAGTGCCTGGCTCAGGATAGTAATAATGATTAGAAATAGTACTTGTGGAAGAACTATCTCTGTTTTAGTCACTATTCCAAGCACTTTACATACTTTATTTCCCTTAATCCTCACAACAGCCCCATGAGGTAGATACTATTATCACCTCCATTTTAGAGCAGCTTGCCCTGTTAGCTGGGAAGTAGCAAAGCTGAGATTTGAACTCGGGACTGTCTGACTTCAAAGTCCCCAACCCTAACCTCTATATCCTGTTGCTTTTAAATATGAAATGGGTTAATAATACATTACTGAAGGAGCCCTGGTGGCACAGTGGTTAAGCGCTTTGCTACTAACCAAAAGGTCTGTGGTTTGAACCCACCAGCTGTAGAATGATGTGGCAGTCTGCTTCTGTGAAGATTACAGCCTTGGAACCCCTTTGGGGCAGTCCTGTAGGATTGCTGTGAGTTGGAATCAACTTGACAGCACACAACACATTACTGACAGAGGTGTTGTAAGCTCGCAATAAGCCACTGTGCATGAAAGTCCCTAACTTAGGGCTCTGTGTTAGCAGATGATAGCACACAGTGCTAATTTCCTTCCCTAGAAATCTTTTGGTTAGTTAAAACAAAGACTCTCCTTGTGATAACTCTAAAGCCTTGGACAAATAGATTCCCCCTGAGAGTTGTACATACATTAGAGTTGCATTTTTATTTTGAGCTGTCTTGTTAAGGAAGGATTTATGTGCTGGCATTGATAGAGGACAGCAATCAGGCGGTGTTTTCTGCCTTTGTCAGTTGGTGTGATAGTTTGCTTCCAGTGAAGTTTGACTCACTGTATCTGGAAGCTGTCAGAAGTAGGAGCATGAAAAGGTCATGACAGATAGCTGTGGATAGTGGTTAGGAGAGGAAAGCTGGTACAGGAAACAAATGGCCTCCCTTGTGTCTGAGGAACAGGGCTGGCTGACCCTGGCCTTTCCAGGCCAGTCCCTGTGCTCTCTCCTTCCTTACCTGTCGTAGGTGCTAGGATAGAGCCTGCTGGTCACAGTTTTTAAGAGTGGCACCAGGTAGGGTTTAAGGCTTCTCACGAGCATCCTTGCCAGCAGCTCAGCTCCAGAGCTTAAGAACTTTCAGTGGAAGTATGAAAGTCTTCTTCAACCTTAGGGTCCCTTGTTTGATTTTTTTATAATCATCAGTTACAGAATTTACATACTTCCTCATGTTTTAAAAGTTGGGAAAGGGTGCTGAGTTTTAAAGTAGAGACAAAAACTCAATTTTCAAAATGATCATTGTTTTTTATTTTGGTGATAAATCCAGAAAAGTCAAAGCAGGAATGTAGTCCTCTTAACCAGAAGTGACCACTCTTATACCAATTTGGAACATATCCCTTCAGTCTTTTCTATAAATATTTTTTCCATAATTGAATCTTTTCCTTTTACTTAGTGTTGTATCATAAGAATTGTTGTAAGTCAAAAACTTCTTACACATAATATTTCATGGTTCTACTGTATCCCATCATGGATAGATGAACCAACCATTCCTTTTTTTGTTGTTGTCGTTCACCTAAGTTAGGGAAGTGTAAACTTCACAAAAGCCAGCTTCCCTTTTTTCTTGGTAATAAGTTTATAGTTTTAATTACTTAAATATAGTGCATAGTGATACTTCAGTGAGTGCCTCTGCCTTTCCTTCATTGACTCTATACAAAAAACTCAAAACCATGCTCAGTGGTCAGAAATAGGAATATTGGTTGAATTTTGTGCCCACTTTGCCATAGCTGAACAAAACAAATGTGTGCATTTATTGGCACAGGTTAGCATTGATTTGCTCATTGGTGGAAATTGGGAGAGGTGACTAAAGATGGTTGTGGATAGGATTCCTTACTAGTCCTTTTTTCGTATATGTAATTATTTCATTGTTGAGAAGATACACAACAAAACATAGACCAATTCAACAGTTTCTACATGTATAATTCAGTGGCATTAATTGCATTCTTCAAGATGTTGCAACCATTCTCACCCTCCTTTTCTGGGTTATTCTCTCTCATTAATATAAGCTCTCTGTCTCCAAAGGTTTCTATCTAATCTTTCAAGTTGCTCTTGTCAGTTTGATCCCATACAGATAGTTACTGAAAGAGCATAATTCTCAAGGCACACATTCTTTACTAGTTGAGCTCAACTAGTGTTTGGTTTTAAGAAGATTTCAGGGGTTCATCCCAGTTTCCATGACCCTAGAAAGTCTTTGGAATTTGAAATTCTATTCTGCATTTTCCCCCTTTTGATCAGGATTTTTCTATGGAATCTTTGATCAACCTGCCCAGTAGTGGTACCCAGGCACCTTCCAGTTCTTTTGGTCTCATGGCAAGGGGGCCAGCTGATTATGGAGACAGTTAGCCATACATTCTGCTCCCTCCTCCCGTTCCAGACTCTCCTTCCTCTGCTGCTGCAGGTGAGTACAGACCAATTGCTGTTCCTGGATGGCTTTCAGGCTTAAGACCCCGGGCAC
>NW_006922198.1:281056-282159 GCF_000298275.1 Orycteropus afer afer
TTGTTGATATGTTTGGGCCCATTGTTGCAGCCACAGTGTCAGCCCATGTCATGGAGGATCTTCCTCTTTTTTGCTAACTGTGTTCTACCAAGCATGATGTCATCCTTCAGGGACTGGTTTCTCCTGATAACGAGTCCAAAGTACGTGAGACAAAGTCTCACCATCCTCACTTTAAGAAGCATTTTGGTTGTACTTCTTTGAAGACAAGTCTGTTCATTCTTTTGGCAGTCCATGATATATTTAATATTCTTCACCACCACCATAATTCAAAGGCATCAACTCTTCTTCAGACTTCTTTATTCATTATCCAGATTTCACATGCATATGAGGTGATTGAAAATACCCAAAATGACTTGGGTCAGTCATTGAAGACTAGTGACTTAGTCTTCAAAGTCACATCTTTGCTTTTGAACACTTTGAAGAGGTCTTTTGCAGCAGATTTATCCAATGCAGTACGTCATTTGATTTCTTGACAGCTGCTTCTGTGGGCATTGACTGTGAATCCAAGTAAAATGAAATCCTTGACGACTTCAGTATTTTCTCAGTTTATCATGATGTTGCCTGTTGGTCCAGTTGAAGACTTCTGTTTTCTGTATGCTCAGGTGTAATCCATACTGAAGACTGTTGTCTTTGATCTTCATCAGTAAATGATTCAAGTCTTTTTTGTTTTCAGAAAGCAAAGTTGTGTCATCTGCATGTTGCAAGTTGTTAATGAATCTTCCTGCAATTCTGATTCCATGTTCTTCTTCATATAGTCCAGCTTCTCAGATTATTTGCTCACCATACAGAATAAGTAAGTATGGTGAAAGGATACAACCGTGATGCACACTTTTCATTATTTTAAACCACACAGTATCCCCTTGTTCTATTTGAATGACTTCCTCTTTGTTGATACACAGATTCAACATGATCATACTTAAGTGTTCTAGAATTCCTATTCTTTGCAATGTTATCCATAATTTGTTATGATCCACACAGTTGAAAGCCTTTCCATAGTCAATAAAACACAGGTAAACGTCTTTCTGGTTTTCTCTGATTTCAGCCAAGATCCATCTGATACCAGTAATGATATTCCTCATTCCATGTCCTTTTCTGAATCCTTC
>NW_006922198.1:282774-284432 GCF_000298275.1 Orycteropus afer afer
TACTGTTATTATTCACCTTGTAAGCCTGCCTTTTGCTTGGCTAAAAGTTGAGCCACTGGGGTAGGTCAGTTCCAGGCCTGAAGGGTGGCCTAAGGGCCATATTCTCGAGGATTCCACCAGTATCTATCAGACCAGCAATCCTGGTCTTTTTTGTGATTTTGAGTTTTGTTCTACGTTTTACTCCCACTCTGTCCAGGCCCTTCTATCGTGATCCCATTCAGAGTTGTCTGGTTCTTCTAGCTTTCCATCTTTGTTTGATGCTTCGTATTTGGCCCATAGAATCCTTCAGTATTGCGACTTAAGGCTTGAATTTTTTCTTTAGTTCTTTCAGCTTGGGAAACGCCAAGTGTATTCTTCCCTTTTAGTTTTCCATCTCCAGGTCTTTACACATTTCTTTATAACATTTTATTTTGTCTTCTCAAGCCACCCTTTGAAACCTCTGTTGAGCTTTTTTACTTCATTTTTTGCATTCACTTTAGCTATTCTATGTTCAAGACCAAGTTTCAGAATCTCTTCTAACATCCATTTTGGTATTTT
Source organism: Orycteropus afer afer (assembly GCF_000298275.1). Lineage (NCBI taxonomy): Eukaryota > Metazoa > Chordata > Mammalia > Tubulidentata > Orycteropodidae > Orycteropus > Orycteropus afer. The sequence goes on from NW_006922198.1 coordinate 283,312, forward strand.
CTTTCTTTCTTGTCTTTTTAACAACCTTTTGCTTTCTCTGTGTATGCCCTTGATGTTATCCCACAACTCATCTGGTCATTAATGTTCAATGCATCAAATCTATTCTTGAAATAGTCTCTAAATTCAAGTGGGAAATAATCAAGGTCATAGTTTGGCTCTCACAGACTTGTTTTAATTTTCTTCATCTTCAACTTAAATTTGCTTATGAGCAATTGATTATCTGTTCTGCAGTCAGCTACTGACCATGAATTTGGACTTCTAACCTCCTAAACTGTGAAAGTATAAATTTCTGTAGTTAAAGCCTATACTTGTAGTATTTCAGTTATAACAATACTAGATAACTAAGGCAGAATTTGGTACTGAAAGCAGGGTGCAGCTCTAACAGATACTTAAAATATGGAAGTGGTTTTGGGATTGGGCAATTGGTAGAGGCTGGAAGAGTTTTAAGGTGCCTAATAATAAAAGCCTAGATTGCCTTGAGGAGATTGTTTGTGGAATTACGAACATCAAAGGCAGTTGCTGGCAAGGCCTGAGAAAGAAGTGAAGAGAGCTGTAACACCAGAGATGGTACAGATGGCAAGAAGCAATGGCAGAGAAATGGCAGTAGCAGAATCAGGAGACTGGCACAAGATATAGTGGGAGATGCCCCATGGAGCAAGAGAACTGAGTGCCTTTGGGCAGGAGGCTGGCGGAGTAGAGTGCCCCCAGGCACTTGCCCACAGAGCTAGGCTTGCCAAACCACAGGGTGAGAGAGTTGAGCTCCTTCAGGCTTGGCCTTACTGGTGGAGTGGGGTGCCTCTAGGCACTTACTGGTAAAGCTAAAGAGCTCAGTAACACTTGCTAAGCCAGCCCAAGAGGCCTGTGGGGCCAGGGGGCCTAGAAGCCAAGGTACCAGAAAGTTGCCTCAATCTCAGTGTGTGGGGCCATGGCCTCCAGGCTTTCAAAGGGTGGGGCAACACTGTCTAGGTTTCAAAGAGTAAGATCTTCAACTTGGTGTTGAAGGTTGGGCTCATGTTCACGAGTGCTGAGGGATGAGGTGGGAGCCACTGCCCAAAGCTAAGGGGCTGGAGCAGCCACGCACAAGGAGCAGAAGAATGAGGCCTGCTGGGGCTGAGAGGGGC
>NW_006922198.1:284818-308846 GCF_000298275.1 Orycteropus afer afer
CACCCAGAGGCTGGAGAGCAGGACCACTGCCTAAATGGTCTCAGAGAACAGAGGACTAACAAACAAATGTATTCTCTCAGTTTAGGAGGCTGGAAGTCCCAATTCAGCTCTAGGGGAAAGTTTTCTCTCTTGTATCGGCTCTAGGGGATGGCCCTTGTCTCCTTTCAGCATCTGTTGGCCCAGCATTCCTTGGAGGTTTCCACGTGTCTGAAAATCAGTCTTCCCTTCCCAAGGGAAGAGACCCTAGGTCCAAAGGATGTACTTAGCTCCTGGCTCTTCTTTCTTTGTGGTACTAAAATCATCTTTCCTAGGGTGTGTTATATAACACACCTAGCACAGTTCTTACACAATAGTATAGTGACTTTGAGGATAGATTCTGGACTGACACTTCCTAGGTTCAAATTCCAGCTTTGTTCCTTCTTAGCTGTATGATCTTGGGCAAGTTCTTAACCTTCCTATGTTTCAGTTTCCTCATCTATAAAATAGAGATAGACATAAGAACGAACATCATGAGGTTGCTATGAAATGTGAATTAGTGTACGCAGAGGCTGTCTAACCCTGCTGGCACATAGTCCAGTGCCAGTTAATGTTGTGGTGTTGATGGTGGTTAGTACTGTAGATGCTCAATAAGTGGTTATTGACATCACACCTGCTGTTGGGCCTAAGGAGAATGTTTCAACAAATGATTCTTGGTGCTTAAGCCTGCTGCAGCAAGAATAGCAGCAAGCTTCCTAGGGTTTCACCTTACCTCTTTTTGGTAGCCTTGGCCTTGAGGAAATGGTAAACAGGAAAAATCCAGCAGCCCTCTGCTCTCCAGCTCAAGGAGATGGTGCTCTTTCTGGCCCCCTAACCGTTCACTCCACTCAGATCTTTGTTGTTGTTGTTATGTGCCATGGACCTGACTCATAGCTCTTAGCAGTGGAGAAATAGCAGTGGCAAGTGGATTACAGCTGCCACTGCTTGACCTCCCCACTCAAGCGTCCCGCAGCCTGCCTTGCACAGCCTCCTTCCTCGCCTTCTCCTCCTGCCGTCCCTAAGATGACGCCCCTGGTTCCTCCCCAACTCCCTCACTCCCCACATCCTGTCATTTGCCTAGTCCTGTACTTCTTTATTTAATAGGCTTCCACCCCACCCCTTCCCATCCTTCCCAGTCTTCTAACTGGTTTCCCCTCTACCCTGCTGCCTCAGTCTTCCAACAAGAAGGAAACCTAGGGGTCACAGTCTAGGGACAGAGGAGGTCGCTGCTTCCAGGCAAAATTCTGCAAACTCTCTCCCTTCAACTGAGGGGTCTACGTATGCTCCAGAGCTGGGCTGTGACTTCAGACTGCCTCAAGCCTCCTAAACTGGAAGCAGAGAGCTGCTCTTTGTCCCACAGGAGCAGATAGGGTCCTGTGGGGTGACATGACCTGCTTTGGAAAACAGAGACTCACACATATAGCAAAAGAGGGAGAGATTATTTAATGTACAAAAGGATTTTTCCCATCAGGAAAGATTCCCCTCCAGGTTCTTTTAAATAGTGACTCCTCTAGGCAGGCGAGTGTTTTACAGATCATTAACTGCTTGACTGAGAGCCTGCAGGGCAGAGAAACTTAAAACTAAAGTGTTGGGAGCCCCTGCCAATCAATCCAGAATGAAGATAAAGTATCTCTGGAACTAGAAGTCGGTGGGAAAATGTGATTTGATTCAGAAAAAAATCTGATACCATTCGCAACTTTTTTAGAACACGCCTATTGTTTAAATGGTGTTCCCCCTGCCTGCTCCATTGTGTCCTCCACCTGCGCCCCAGCTTAAAGCAAATGCCTTCATTCCCACATCTTCATCTCCTAATCCCAGACTTGGGGTTCCCCTCCATGAGCAGTGACTGCACAATAACCCTGGGAAAGGGCATCATTGGGAAAGTGTTCTCGTGGCTGTGCAGAGCGTAGGCAGTTGATGTAGAGATACAGCCCGTAAATGATGAACTATAAAGTAACAACTTGCTGATAAAAATAATAGAAGTTAAAGTGTACTTTACATGATAAAAGAAAGATGAAAGAGGACGAGAGTCTGTTACATCTGAGATGGTTACAAAAGTCCTGCTTTGTGAAGTAGAGTCTGTTGAAAAGATTGATGCAATGGGGAGTGACCTTGGCTTGGAGCAGGAGCTGGTGATGTATGTATGAGCATCCTTCTGCTAAATGGACCCAGATTTGTAGCACTAATATACATGGGAGCCCAGAACCAAACTCAGTACGGCAATAAATCAACAGCCACTTTGGGTGTCATTTCTGGTTTATATTCCACTATTGTTCTATCACTTTAATTCATGTCACTATCATCTTTTCATCTGGAACAGTTTTATATAATTTTCCAGTGGAGTTACCTGACAAATCCTATCAAATTAACAAGGTACATTAACAATATTGACTGACTGCGGCTTCAGGAGTTGCAGGGCCGTAGAACAAAATTTTAAAACCGTGTCTCTCTGGTGATGCTTTCTGCCCCCTCTGTTTCTGAGAAAGGGATGTGGAGCAGGGTGGGTTTCCACATAAGAGATTGCGCATTTATTTCACTCTGCTCGTTTTGACTTCTATAAATGTCAAAATAAGCAGAAGAAGGAAGGGGATTTAAAAAAAAAGAAAAAACCATACACACATACTTGGTACCAACAACCACGGCTTAAGTACTTTCCTTCTTTCAGGGAGCTCTAGAAGTGCCCAGATCTTTAACAATTAATGACCAAATTGGAGGGGAGAGTGTAAGAGAGTAGTCGTAATCTATTTTAAGTGAAATGTAATAAAATTGGTCTCCTGCTCCGTTCTCACCCTCCTGAAATCATCTAGACCTGCACATCTAGAATCAATTGGACTTAGGACATTATGCCTGATTGAAATATGATGTACCTGAAATTATGTCTAATGACAAATTCCAGCGTTCAATTAATAAAAAGCTGCCAATTGTTCATCCTTTACCCAACCCCACACAGTAATGACCAGGGTTAAGCCACCGTCTCTACATTCTCTCCTGAAGACAACCTGGGGGTTCTCTGCTGTAGTCTGTTTTACACAGTCATTTGCCTTTGTCTAATGGTAATTTGGGATTTATTTATTCATAAAATAAAATAAAATGATTGGAGTGTGAAGCATCTTAATACTTGATCTCTGTTTTCTTTTTTGGTTTTAAATCACTGCCAGGTGCGGTGATTGTGTTTTTGTTTTGTGTTTTCCCTTGAGCTGGTTCTTTAATCTGCGCTTAACTTTCTCCCATTTTATTCAGATATTTCTGAGTCTTATTAAAAAGCTCATTGTATGAAATATGCTGACTTTGATTCTTTTCTGTTACAGTATGTACATTTTCTTATTTTAATTATTTCTTATAGTCTTACTTCATTTTACTTTTTCTACTTTGACCCTGACCTTTAAACTGTGGCCTAAAAATGTAATTACTTTTAAGGTTCCATATGGGGCTCACTCCACAAGGTTTTTGTCTCAGTTCATAAACAGATTCCTCGGTTTTCAGCGAGAGAGAGAGTCTGGCCTAGCTGGGGTGGTCAGGCTGAGCATATATGCCCTGTGATTCTGGGATGACAAGTGCAGGGTATTTCCCATTTACCCCAGGACACCCCCATCCCTGCCATTACCTGCATTCTGACCCCTTACACCTAGTCACTGCACAGTATGCAGTATCTCTTGCAGCTCTGAAAACACTAGCACTAGCGTGAAGTGCCAGTATTGAACATTCAGAATTCCTGTTATAGTCTTTGTTGCTTACAGCTCACATCCAGTGCTCAGTCTCTCCCTTAGCAGATAAATAATGACCTCCAAGATGTGAAGTTGGAAGGGTGTTTGGAAAGGACCCCTCGATCCTCTTACAACTTCCTTTAAATATGCCTTGGGTAATTATTTAGTGTCAGAGAAAGGAGGAGATACATTTTTCCTACTCTTAGTATGTAAGATTTTTCAGATCAGAAACTCTTCCTTGGTAGCTTAGCTCTTCAGGCATAGGTGATAGTACAGATTTATCTGTTCAACTCAGATCTTTAAAAAAAAAAACTGATCAAAATTGCATTTTAAACTAATCACTTCATTACAATAAGAAGGTGACGTCTATATTATATCTCAGAAGACGTGTTTCTTAATACCCTTGTGTGTGTGTGTGTGTGTGTGTGTTGGTTGTTTCCCCAACTCACTTACCCAGAAAACCAGACTGTATAACTCTGAATCTCCTTATCATGTCTGTTTTAAGAAGCCTGTGGCATTTCCCCAGAGCCCTAAGAAAATGCCCATGCCTACCCATTTAGAGGGAGCTCTGGTAGCATAGTGCCTAAGGCACTTGACTGCTAACCAGAAGGCTGGCGGTTCAAACCCACCAGCCACTCCTCGGAAGGAAGGTTGGGCAATCCTACTTCCGTAGTGATACTGCCTCGGAAACCCAAGGAGGGGTCGCTATGAGTCGGGGCCGACTCGACGGCAAATAACAACAACAACCCATTTAGAATTTGTAAAGGAGGTCAAATGATTACTCTGAAAGCACTTACATATTCCGCTTTTGTGCCTGCTTTTTTGTCCTCTCCTTGGCCTTGCAGGTATCTCTGGAGACAAGGTAGAGATAGACCCTGTTACGAGTCAGAAAGCCAGCACTAAGTTTTGGATTAAGCAGAAACCCATCTCAATCGATTCTGACCTGCTCTGTGCCTGTGACCTTGCTGAAGAAAAGAGCCCCAGTGAGTAGTCCCTTTTATTTATATCCCCTTTCTCTCTTTCCCCCTCTTCCCTTCTGTGTGCTGGGTGCCAGGAGGATATATTGCCACCGTGTCCTTTTTTCCTTGGGTCTGTTTAATTCATTACCAGAAATTTCTTTTAATCAAACGGGATTGTATTGTGGTGCCCAGAGCCTGACACGAGCCTCTGTCCTGTTCTGTCTTGGTGCCAGCAGAGAACCTCATAGCCCTTGCTTCTGACCTTAGCAGGCCTTCCCAGGGGACTGTGGGTAACGGGGCACATTCCTGCTGGAAACCTGCACCCACCAGGACCCTCATTTCACTTTGTGCTGCTTCCCCTTCCCATTTGGGGAACTTGACCAGTCAGACCAGGGCTTTCCTTCCTTCCTTCCATGCCAAATCCAGGGGAGGTGGGGGATTTCTTGTGGCAGCTGAAGACTAGATTTAGATATCCATCATGCCAGAAATGTCAACACTCCCCAGATTATTGGCAGCTGCATGACCTCCCAGCTCGTAATTAAACTCCTTCCTGGTCCTAGAGAAGAGATCGCTGCCAGGTTGGCGTTCCTCTGCTTAAATTATCAAAATGGATACACAGCCTGGTGTATATTCTGGCATTTTATATTTTTCCAGTTAAGTAATTGAGCTTAGCATTTAGATTAATCATTTTTAGGACTCTAGTCCTATCAGGGGGTGGAAAGGACACATAGATCACACTGAAATTCCTCCGTGGAGGAAAAAGCTGAAACTACATAAGGATGCATTAGTTGCTTGGAGAAGGCTATAAGATAGTGATTCCCAAAGTCTGGTACATACCAGCATTACCTTGCAGAATCTCTTTGAAAATGCAGTTAGTCAGAGCCCACCCCAGTATATTTTGATTTAGTAATTGGAGATAGGGCCTGAGTTTCTAATTTTTGTTAATCCTTCTACGTTACAATGTTTACTAAATTTGAGAACATATAAGGAATTACATACTCAAAAGAAACAATAAGATGTATAAAAGGCAGCAAGTGTTTATTATGTGGTTCAAGTCTTTGAGGAGCCTAAAGAGTACTAAGCTCTCGAAGGGGGCTTGCAGATGGGCACGGACTATGCCTCACTTATGGGTGGGTGTTGAATGTTTTTTGTCAAATCTAGCTCTGCTGGGCTATTTATTCTCCTTTCACTTTAGCCTATAAGCTGGACAAGAAGGGAGAACACAATGGTGCAGGGCGGGAAAGGAGTGAAGCTATTCACAACCCCCTCCCACCATTGCTGTCATCCCAGTGAGCCTCTGGCTCTGCAAGATGGCAGCCAGCAGAAGCCGGTGAGGAAATCTGCTGCTGCTCTGGAGCCCTTGCCCATGGCTGCTGGATTCCCTCTGCCTTTGGATAAACATCTCCCTAAGCCCTTTCACTCCAGCCTGTCGGCCAATAAAGATGTCATTATTCTGGCATCTTTCTTCCAAGAATTCAAGATGCTTTGAAAAGTCACATTTTATAAATTCTCCGTGTTTCTGAGAAATGAAAGGCAATCATTTACACGTTGCATAGAGAGAGAAGCTGGAGTGAAAAGGCCAGGGAAGGAACTAGAAGCCAGGTTCAGATTTCTCCACACTGTGCCAAGGAGATCTGTGATTCAGTCAATGAAAGGTAAAGGATATAATACACCTCACCCAGTAGGGGGTTGAGAGAAGGTTCACAGCCACTTGGATCCCGTTGCCTCATGAGATCAGTCAGTCAAGAAGGAAGTGTTACACATCTGTGTGAGAGAGACCAAGTTCCAAGCACTGGGCTACAGTGGTAAACAGAGCAGACGTGGGCCCCATCATTTAACTGTTGACCATCCAGAAAGAGACTCTTTTGTCTTATTTTCAGATCTTTGGAATTGTTCCATGTAAAAATGCAGATGTGGGTCTTCCAGAGACTTAGAAATTGTGTTGCTTTCCAGAACAAAGAGGGTTACTGCCCCAGTAAAACTATTTCTAAGTCCAAGTCACCACAGCAGTGCTTTTCAAACTATGTTCCTCAGAACTCTAGGGTTCTCAGAAGAATTTCAGGGGCCTAAGGCCCCCCTTCGACCAAAAAAACTCTACTTTTTTGTTTCTGTTTTAAGATTCAGTATTTAAAAAGTCATCTGATATTAAACCTTAAACCGAAAAGATCCCTGGAAGTCATCTTAAAACCAAACAATAGTTTATCTCAGCTGGTTAAAAACGCCCGCCATAAGCATTATACATTATGCTTTTTTAAGAATTATGTATACAAGAGCAAACTGACAACAGCAACTGGAAAGGTTACATAGGAATTTTAGGGGCCAGTGAGTGTATGTCAGCTAGGGAGGAATGGCTCAGGAAAGGAAAGTGAAAACAGTTGCAGGACCGTAACCAGTGTTGCTGACTTGTCCGTGGAGAAACCAAATTGCTGTATGTCTGCTGTGTATATTCTCAACAACGGCAAAAATAAGTAAATAATTAAAAAAAAAAAAAAAAAAGCTTTAAAGGTTACAGGCCCACAGAATAAAATTCAGGCTCGTCTGCGTAGTTTCATAGACATTGACAACCCACTGACCCCTCCAGCCTCAAGGCCCATAACTTTCCGTCCTGAACTTGAGCTGTGGTCTCTGAACCATTCACACAAACACACATTGCAGTCAGTGCCTCTACTATTCCCACTGCCTGGAATCTGCCTTTCTCTCTGACCCTCCCTTGTCTTATGGACATCTCACCTCAGCACACCCAGGTCACTCATTTTTCAAGATCCAGTTTCACTGTCAGTCTTTCTCTGTAACATTGCCTCCAGGAGTTTGTACCCACGGACTCGAGTCGATTCTGACTCATAGCAACCCCTATAGAGTTTCCAAGGCTGTAAATCTTTACAGAAGTAGATTGCCTCATCTTCCTCCCATGGAGCAGCTGGTAGGTTTGAATGGCTGACCTTCTGGTTAGCAACTAAATGCCTTACCTACTACGCCACCAAAGCTCCTTGGAGCCTGTGCACACCTCTGCTCAAAGTACCTACACACTGCGCTGTATTTGTCTGCTGGAAGCCTGTCCCTTGCCCCCACCCTGTCCCCATACTGAATTAGTTGACCCAGGGCCTAGTTTCTGTAACCTCAGCCCCTGCCTAACAGTGCCTTGCACAGAGTTGTCCTCAATGAATGTTTGTTGACTGGAACTTGAGTTTAGTGAGGCCAGAAATTAGAAACCAAGAGTTACCCAGTAAAATTTGCATTGTGAACTGCCCAAACAATGATGTGTTAAATGGTCATCAGGCCACAGATAAATCTACACGGCTTCCTCCTTCCTCCTCCTCTTTCTTTTTAAGGATTAATGGTAACCCTCTTTATCTTTTGTGTCCATTGAACCTTAGAAAAAAGTTATTTTAACAGCACTAAAGAAATGAAAGTCACTATATTTCATAAGTTTAGCCTGTGATTTTTATCAGCATAGTGATGTATGTTTGTAGCCGAGTTTACATCAAAAATTATTCTTGGGGCCTTCTTGAATGAATTATGGCAGAGAGAGAATCTAGAAGTAGATAAGGTTTTTGATTTCTGCAATATATTTCCTTTCTCATGTTTTTATCTCTCATAACACAAGTGTCTTGCCGAAGACTGGAACGTGTGACCAGCTGGAATAATTTAGTTGTGAAAACAGAGGAAATGTGTTATTAAACAGCCTTCTTTACAAAAAGGCATTAAGTGTTGGGAGGATAATGAAGTTGTCCTCGGTCTCACTTGAGACATGTTTGTCATAATTTTGAACAGAAAAGAAGTGGTTTTTAAAACCTTCAAATGTGGCCACTTTGCAGTGTTTATTGAGAAAGCTGCTGTCAAACCATTAATTTGGTCGTCATAAGTAACACGACTCAAGTTTAATTGATGCCATATCCAAAAACTGTGTGAATAGCTGACTTGGCAAAGGGACTGGGTGTTACAGCGCCGGCAGTGAAACACATAATTACATATATTGTGGAATCAGAGAGACCCAGACTCTGCAGCCGTCCTTCATAAATAGCAGTTCTGTGGCTCTCTCCTTTACCCTCAACTTCTCCCTCTTAAGCCTTTCCCAGAGGGAAGATTTATGGCTCTGTCCCTGTGAGTGTTTAAGGACCTGGAACTTAATGACTAAATAGATACGTGCCTTAAAAAAAAAGAAAAGCGAACATATAAATACGGACCCTTAGAGAGTTTGTTGAGAAATTCTTTGTATCACAAACCCTGAGAAATTAAGAATAAATTCTACCTTTTTAGATTTAAAAAAGAAAAAGCTGTATGCTGCCATTATTATTTAAATCAGAGATTTCCCAGTCTGGTTTTTCCACCCCTTAGGTTATCTTTTGCTGTTTTTAAAAGGATGCCACAAACCTGTGAAAGATGAATTAATTTTAATTCATTTTAACGGAACAAAGATGTGTACAACACATAGGAGAAAGAGAATGTTTTCCTATCAGGAATGGCCCTGGTTAAATTGCCTCAGAGAAAGAATTTTCCATCTTTATATAGATCCAGGCAGATTCTGAATGCAGTCAGTTCCCTTGCTAAGTGCTGCCCCTAATTCCAACACTGAAACAAAAGCAAGGGACCTTCTGTGAAATTAGCACCCATCAGGGACCCTGGGGCTATATTTAAATACAAGCCCAGGCTCAATCATGCCAGGCCTGGTTTCATCATAAGAAGATTGTGCAGATTTAGAAACCGTAAAGGAAGCATCCTATCATTAAGAAATAAGATTTAAGCCTTAATAAAGTAGCTGTCGTCTTTATAGCTGAAAAGAGCTCTGTATCTCAATTAAGTATAGATAATATAACATCTTAAGGAAGCAACGTAATAGAGGTAACCTGATTATGTTCTTTTGCAATCGTATAATTTAAAGGAAATCTGATTCTGTTAATGCTGGTTCTGTTGGTGGGGGGTGGTTTGTTTTGTATTTTGTCCAAAACACAGAATGTAAGATAGGAACTTCTGGGGTTTATGAGTTGATCGCAACTACAGAGACTGTTAAACTCTAGTGAACAGAACCTGCTGGATATTTGAGATGAGCTTCGGTTAAGGCTGTGAGTTAAATTAGCTGGGCTTACTGGTAATCTCCCGCTTAAATGAATCTTTCTTTTCATAAGTACTTGACAAGATCTGTAAAATAGTGTATTTAATTTACTAATTAAATTAAAGCTACTGAATAATGATTTGTCCACATTGATTTGGCTTAAATAGAAAAGATCAGCATTGTTGTGATCTTCAGCAACCTTAATGGCCAAGCCAGTTAGACACAAAGGCCTCTTGTGTTTTATAGGTCAGAAGTACATAGGTAAGCCCAGGCTGTAATTGAATTGCCTGCACTGCACCCTGCAGTCGCAGATTTCCTTTGCCTTCCCGTTCCATTGTTGCACTGGGGCTTAAGAGAATGTTAACGCGGTAATAGGCACAGGGCCTTCCCCATTATACGTCTTGCTATCGAGCGGTTCTGCATGACTAGTTAAAGAAGATGGCAAGAAGATTAATGAAAGCAAGGCTAATACAGAAGGGGGTACTTTTGCAAGACTTCTACCGAGGAGATATTAGAGCTGAACCAGAGCTTGGCTTTTTCTTTATCCTGTGACCTTTGAACCTGCCTTACTGTTGAGAGCTGCCAGTGAAGTCGACATTTTGATTGATGTTGGTACACGAGTCAGTCTTTCCCATTGAATTCCACATCTGCACGAAAATAGCTTTTCCAGCAGAATTCATACTGGCTAGAAGTGATAGCCAAATTGATGGCTGAAATGCTTTAATGTAGTTTTCATTTAAACCTAAAAGTATTTGATGGTTTAATTCAGTATCCAGTTTCCATGGATTATATGCATTCGCCTGTATATTCTTAATGAGTTCATCAACCCATAGTGAAAGACCCAAAGTAGAAGAGTTCAAAGGTTTGTAAACAGAGCTCCAAGAAGGCTTTACAAGCAAGTCAAAGCAGTCATCCCACAAACCCCTCACCATCCTTACAAGAGAAAAATCAGTCTGAGAGCCCAGAAAACTTTCAGGTTTGTGTAAATAAAGCAAAGCATCTCACTGTTTTTGGAAAACTACGGGTGGGGAATCGGAAGTCTTAGCTCTGCACCCCACCTGAGCCTTCTCATTCCCCCAACATTTTCTCTTAATCTGTCCAGCTGTTCACTTCCCCAACCTTGTCCGTGGTACACTAGCGTTCCTTCGGAAAGAGAATGTTAAGGGCTACGTGTAAGACAGCCCTGTGCAGATATAAAGCCTCTTCACGCATTCTTACTAACTCTGTTAACCTTATTTGTGGAGCTGCAGCCCACTAATGCATGTGTGTCTTTGTGTGTGTGTGTGTGTGTACACATGCATACGTGTGTATCTGAATATGACTATGTGTACATCCCTCACCCACTTTCCCAGCAAAGAGAGAGTGACAGAAGGACTCAGGTCTTATTACTGAAATCTTGGATGCACCTCAGTCCATACATTGAATCCTTTGGCCACACAATTTCTTTTCTTCCAATTTGATGGGAGTAATTCGAGTGGCAGAAATGTACCCCACACTCACACAAATAGATGTGATAGGCATTCCAGCTCCTTAAGGGGATGATACCCAGAAATTTTGTTGGAGCAAGAATTTTGTTGTATTCTTTACATGCCCATAAGGATGTGTGAGAAGAGTTGGAAGAGCTACAGTCCCGAGGTGGACAGGTGGCTGTCCCCGGCCATGCAATCATACTTTGGCCCCAGTGACAATAAGTAAGGCACCCGCATATATACTCGAATGGAACTACAGTACAGGAGGGCAACAGCCCAGCCTCGGACTCTATTGAATCTTGGAGGTCCAAGTGCTCCAGACCTTAGGTGGGCAAGCTATTGTATTTTTATGCTTTTGACAAGGACTTATTTCATAAGTTCCAGATCAAATACGGTAAGTACAGCCTGATTACAGAACACAACTGACTCTAACATATTAAATGCCCCAGTTATTGAATTGCCTTTTCATAAGAGTACTCTGGAGCACAATCAGGAGCAGTCAGGGCCTCATCCTTTTAACAGATATGTTTCCTAGCCCTATTAAAAGGGGTCTTCATCTATCCTGTCAAAGGGAGTCTGCTGGGGTTTTTTAGTTTAATTACACTATCCAATTAAAACTCCTTGCTGCATTTGGATGCGCCTCTCCTTGGGCCTGAGTGGATATGACATTTACAAGGCTCGCCTTTCAAGCAGACAATAGTGTGATTGATGAGGTGCACATTCAGTGAAGGAGGCGAGTGCCCGTGGAAGTGCTGCTTAGTGCATTTTGATTTATTTATCATCTCTTTCCAAAACAAGGGACCCGGCCGGGGAGACAGGTTTAGGCAACAAGGGGACCACCTCAGTTTTTCCAAGTGTGTGGGAGGGAAGGAGCTGGAGTGAGTGTGCCACAGGATGAAGGAGAGGGAAGCCGTGAGCTTGGGGCGCTTGCATCAGTTAGCGGCAGGCTGCCTGCTTAGGTTCTCCGACCCAGTTTGGTTTCCAGTAACCTCAAGCAGTGATCTGCTTTAGACAGGCCATCACTGTATTTCAGGAAACCGTTCACTGAGGCTAGGCAGCATTGGCCAGGCTCCTGAGACCTGCACTGGTGGGAGCCGACACAGCATGTGTCCCATGGACTGACCTCGTCATCATTAGCTGACATCTGACTTTTGCACTGGGCGTGCCTATTTATGCTCCCGGCTGCATCCTCCAGAAATCCAGCCGTTTATGCCCAGGGGGTACATTCACTGCTCAGTGTCTTTTTCTAATTCTGCCTGGGTATGTTGAGCTTGTAAAAGAGTGCTTCTGGAATTTGGATTTGGCCAAGAGCAAACATGGCTCTTCAGCAAAGAGATACAGAGGCACGATAGAGAGTGTTCCAGGATTGTATTGACAAGGCAAACCCAACATCTTGTTCTTAAACTAGTATTGCTGTTTGCCCTTAGCATTTGACAGATGGGCAGTGTGCTTGTCTTTGTCCTAGGAAAGAGGTGTTTCACAACAGTGTGTGGTCAGGGAAAGGGTGAACGCTATATGAATGTAGGAGGCAAGAGATTCCACTCTGAGCTGCAGACTGATGATAAAGAGAATACGCCTCTCATATTATGGTAAGTTGCTCATGAAGGCTGTTTGGGGATGTTTGCTAACAATACAATGTGGAAGAATGTCTGTGTCCTTGAGGAATATTGACTGGCTCTAAGACACTTGGTTTTCTAACATTCTTGAAAACTTATTTTTTTTGCCCTGGGACTTATTAAACAAGGAAGAATTTTCTTGTGGTGATTGGGATACTGACACTTGTGAGAGAAGAAAACATCTTAGGAGTGTCAACTTTCTTTCCTCCTGGGAGAAGCCTTTTTCTACCATAAGTTTTCACTTAATTAATGACTTGGCCCTTATGGGCCCATAATGGCAAAACAATTATCTAGGTATAATGAAAATTGTACATGCATCTGCAGTTTCTGGGTGGTTACTACCATTTCCTCAGATTCTTCCTGTCTTGATTTTAACGTCAGAAGAGACCCTAATGGAGAAGGGGTAAGGGCAAGGACTGTTCTGCTGAAAAGCTCTGGGTCAGAGATTTCTCAGATGGACAAATGGTAGGAAAAAGTGTGTTTCCCCTGCTGCCTGCCAAGCTCCAAATTGCTTTCATAATAAATAAATGGGGTGCTTAGATTTTAAGTTATTTTTGTAGACATGGAAAAAGTAAGCCATACTTTCATTAAAATCAAATGTATATTGCTTCCAAGACCCCTACAGACAACTTTCACGAGAGAGTAACTGATACTAGACTCACTTTCCTGTCATAAGCAACTAGAAAACGGAACAAAATATACGAAACTATTTTCAGACATTGGACAACAGGCAACATAGGACTGTGATCCCTGAGAAGAGGGAAATAAATAAGGTGAGACCTTTTGTCACCTTAGCTGTCTTCCTGGAAACACTTTCTGATCTGTGGCCCAGGGAAGAAGAACCCAAGGAGAGCATAGCAGTCTAACTGAGCTGGGGAGACAGATAGGAGTGAGGGAAGACTGAGGCAGCTGACATTTGCAGAGCAGAGTGTGGAAAGGAGGGAGCTACACTGAGAAAGAGCTCCAGAAATTTCCATGGGTCCTTGAATCTTTCACTGTATAGTTAGCTGTGGGTACCTAGGAGGACCTCACAGGGCTGGACAAAGAACAAATATATAAACTAGAGTTCTAAGTGAAGATGGGGCAATCTACTTCTGTAGTGATACTGCCTTGGAAACCCAAGAAGGGGTCGCTATGAGTCGGGTCTGACTCGACAGCACATAACAACAACAACAACAGAGTTCTAAGTAACCTGAGGCACTTAGAGACTTCAGAAGGGCCATGCCTTAGGTGTAGGGTTAATCAGTCCTTCTCTAACAAAGCTTTAAAGGGAGTCTTGAAAAGACTGAACTAATCTTCAGGTAAATTAACTACCTGCCAGAACAAAGCCCAGTACTCTTTAAAAGGAAACAACAAAATGCAGACACTCAACGGTGTAACATTTACAATGTCCAGCACTCAATTAAAAAATTACTAGACATAAAAAGCAGCAGAAAAATGTCTCCTATAAAGAGGAGAAAAGGCAATCAATAGACTCGGAAATGACAGAGATGATAGTGGATAGTACTTCAAAATAACTATTATGAGTGTATTCAAGAACTTAAAACAAGAACTCCAAAAGAAGAGAATGGAAACTATTAAAAAGAATCAAATTTTATGTTAATGAGAGGAACAACTCAGAAAAGGAGAGTGAGATGGTTGCACAATTCAGAGAACGCACTCACTGTCACTGAGCTGTACCCGTGGACACTGCTGAACTGGTACATGTTTGGCTGTGTATATTCTCCACAACAACAATAAAAAAAGTCCAGGCAAAGTCCTGGGGTGGGGGTAGGGGGACCAACATGATCCTGATAAACCTTACTGCAACTCAAAATTGACGTAACTGTAATTTTACTACTGCACAGATTCAGTCTCTTGAGCAAATAAAAACATTTTCAAAATGAGGGGGAAAAAAAAAAGAACCAAATGAAAATTCTAGAGCTGAGATATACTTGAATCAAAAAATGTACTGATGGGCTTAAGAGCAGATCAAATACCGGGGGTAGGGGTGGGAAGGAGGTCAGTATGTTATCTATTTCTGCATGGCAGATTACCCCCCAAACTTACTAGCTTACAAGAACAAGCATATTTATTATCTCACAGTTTTGTGAAGAGAGTAGATGGTCAGGTCCTGGGTAAGGACTATGGGCGCAAGATAGAGATGGATGGAAGATGAGCACGTGGAAAGCTCTTTAAGGATCAAGTGTCTGGAACTTGACTTGATGAATGGTGAGGCCTCCAGCTGAGCTAGTAGAGCTTTTGATTTAAGGAAAATATTAACACTGATTCTGGACATGCTGCACTGCAAGCCAGGTGCAGATGGCAGTTGTAACTGCTGGTTGGCTCTGAAACTCTAGAGAAAGTTCTAGGCCAGATACCGGCTTTGGGATCATCACCGTATAAATAGTAATGAAAACCATAAGGGGCAAACCTGGCAGAGGAGAAATCAGAAGAGGTGAAGGCCATGGGCGGAACACTGGGGAAGACCACCATTTAACAGACAGGTGGAAGATAAGAAGCCCATGGAAGAAATATGAGAAACAGGTTGACTGGAGAAGTTGACTGCATCATCAGATGATTGTGTCTTCATGGAGGCCCAGGGAAGAGAGGATTTCAAGGAGAAATATGAAAATATAACTGCAAAGTCAAGCAAAAGAAAAGCTCAGAAGTACCTGTTGGATCTGTCAACACAGAGGATGTAATGTTATACCTCTTGTTATACCTTTGTTGTTGTTGTGATGTGCCGTGGAGTCGGACCCGACTCATAGCGACCCCTCCTTGGGTTGCCGAGGTGGTACCACTACGGAAGTAGACTGCCCAACTTTCCTTCCGAGGAGTGGCTGGTGGGTTTGAACTGCCAGCCTTCTGGTTAGCAGTCAAGAGCCTTAGGCACTACGCTACCAGAGCTCCTTGTTATACCTTAGCAGGCGTATTTTTCCAATAAATTGATAGAAGAAGGAGGGAAAGCATAGAGCCTTGGGAGTGTTTATGACTAGAAAGCCTTAATTATGTTTATAGACAGGAGCAAGGGAGAGTTTGAAAAATGCAGTTCCTACTCCAGAAATGAGAGATGTCATTAGAGGTCCTTGGGCCTCTGCCACTGTGGGACACTCCGGAAGGTCGCCAGTTGAATTACGTGGAACTGCAGCTCCCTGCAGGCAGCTCCGAGTTGTTTCTTACAATGACAAGTGGACCTGAAAGGGGTTTTCAGCCCAGAGACCAGAGAAGCACAGCACAGCCTTTCCTGCCAGTGCCAGTGGACAGGTGAGGCTTTGCCTAAAAGAATGTGCGTTCTCTTCCATTTCCCTTTGAAATCCAATGAGAGGTTTTTCCACCCCCTTGCAGGCCAGAGGGACTAGAAAAGATCAGATCCTGAAAGCCCATTCTTTGAGAAGTATCCATGCCTGATGTAAAGGAATTAAGAACAAAGCCAAATCCGCAAGGATGCTCTTCATACCCTATACATACAATACTGGAAACTTTATAAGTAACATAAATGCCCAACAGGGAGATAGAACTGTGGGCACAGTTAAAGTTGGAATAAAATACAGCCATTGGAAAAGGTGATTATGGAGACTAGGTAGCAACAGAAAATTGGCTGATAAAATGTTAACTAAAATAAAGTAGTGAAGATGATGTGAGAATGACCAGAAGAGAGGTTGTGACTGTCACTGTGCTTGGGCGTTAGGAGTAAAGGTTGGGGGGAGGCTTTTCCTCTGTCTTCTAAATGCTAGTGATTTTTTAAAATACAAATTCTTATTGAAAAGGAATGAAATTCAAAGCTTTTTTGTTTTGATGAGTTGTGACCCCTGGAGTTTTACCCAGAGGTGGGTTGCAGGCTTCATTTGGTGACCCCAGCTCCAAGCAGTCACTGCCAGCCTCAGTCATTGCCAGCAGGTTGTGTTCAGAGGGGCCTCTTTGCAAACTACCTTGTCTGTTCCGTGTGTGGTGGAAATCTGGGAGCACCGTTTGCTTTCACTCCTTCCACCTTCTGGTAACAGAAGCCTTTTCGGTATGACCACTGCTGAATCGGCTTTGTTGTTGTTGTTGTTGTTGTTATGTGCCATCCAGTCGGATCTGACTCATAGCGACCCCTCCTTGGGTTTCCGTGGCAGTATCACTACGGAAGTAGATTGCCCAACCTTCCTTCTGAAGAGTGGCTGGTGGGTTTGAACCGCCAGCCTCCTGGTTAACAGTCAGGTGCCTTAGGCATTATGCTACCAGAGCTCCTGCTGAATCGGCTTTGTTGTTGTTGTTGTTGTTTGGCATCGAGTTGGACCCGACTCATAGTGAGCCCTCCTTGGGTTTCCGAAGCAGTATCACTACGGAAGTAGATTGCCCCATCTAAGCTAGGGGACCTGTTTTCTCAGTACAGCTCTTAGTTTAGTTAAAATTCCTAACGCAAAGGATCTACTACAGCCCAGAAGCTCAGACAGCTCCCTTTCACATTTGTGCCGCTAATGAAGTTTCTGCTCCGTATCATGTTCCATCTTCACTGTTGTACTTTGGAGGAAAAAAAAAAAAACATAAATGTAAATTATGTTTTACATCTCTAGATTTTTATTTCATTATTTTTTTTTCCAACATAAAAACTTCCACAGTTACAACTCAGGGATGTTGATGATCTTTTTCATATTGTGCCACCATTGTTGCTATCCTTCTCCAAAATATTCCAGCACCGTTAGTATAAACTTCATGTTTTATTTCAATATTCAGAAGCAGACACAGAACTTCAGGATCTGCCCTGCATGTGTGGCCAGTGCTTAGATGCAACTTTCTATGCTGTTGTATTGCAGTCTCCCCCTGTGGTACTATAGTGGCAAACCTGCTCTAGGTAGGCCAGTGGAAAATGAAATCCTCAAAACAATGAGCATTCTATTTTTAAGTATAGTTCCCTCACAGTTGTGAGAGTTATCGCCATCACCCAGTAAGGCCTTGGCAATCCAAGCTGTGGATGAGATGCCTTCGGACGCTCACTCGTCCTGAGTTCATGGAGAGTAGGGCCCGGCCACGGTCCCACAGCTGAACCGGGCAGAGCTGGGATCCCATCCTTCATCTCTGACTCTGGCGCCCAGGCTTTTACCCCCTCTGTAAACCAGGCTTTTGTCATGCTCTGTCTTCCAAACAGAATTCAACAATACACGAAAAATAATTTTTACTAATTGAAACATTAGACTTTGTATTTTGTTTCAAATTTTACTGATAGGTAGTTTTTTTTTCTCAGCTGACATTTCACAAAGATTGTTCATTCCGTATCCCTTTCATCTGCAAACGGATACTGTTTGAATTTTCAAGGGTAACTCTGCCCCACCGCTGATTCGCTGATTCCCTCTAATGCCCCGACAGATGCTGACTACAGCTGAGGATGTAATTTGACCCCTCACCCTCTGTTACTTGTGATAAACCTTGAGGTAGCCGAGGCCAATGAAGTATTTGAGAACAGACTTCTTACCCTGTCTGCATCAGTTGAAATGCCAGTGATCCCTTCTTCCCAGATACCTCTGGTGAAAATTTACTGTGTGGCATAAATCACTCATGTTTATTGAAACATTCATTTTCAGCAAGAGGCTAATTAACTTGTTGTACTTTAATATATAGGTTTTGGACTGGGTGAGATTATACAAGTGTGAATTCTGCTTATTAGCCGATACTCTGTTGTAAAGCGTCCTCAGGTCCTGCCCGCACTCCCTTCTCTATGTTCTCAAATCGATCCCTAGCTCAGCATCCATTTTGCCCCTATCTAGCTCAGACCCACATCTGCGCCTACCTAGATGACTATGGCAACTGCCTCCAGGCACTGGAGAAGCAAATAAAGGCCCTAAAACACAAAGCGACCATTTATTTCACTGCCCTGCTTAAAACTCAGTGGTGGCCCATTGGTTGGTGAGTTCAGGTACACCCACTCTGCTCCGAGCTCCCACAGAGGTGGTGCTGCCTCTCGGCGCCATACGCATGTTCATCCTGTCTCCTTAGCTTGTTGCCTCCTTCCTCTTTCCTGTCCTTCTCCACCTCCCATCATTCCCCAGCTAGCCCCCGTCCCTCCTCCAAGACTGTGCAGGTGTCAGCTCCTCTAAGAAACTGCCCCTGGTGCCCCTTCCCCACACTGGGCAGCCGTCTCCCACTTCAGCGTCTCACTGAAGTTCCCTGCACTTAATCATACTTGACTCTCCATGTTTATTTCTCTGTTCCTTCTAATGGCCTGTGCTCCCGTAGGGCTTGATCTGAGGAAAACGGCCCTTCTTGCCAAACAACAGGACAAAAGATGCCCTGAAGTGGGGTGGGCTGGGGTATGAATCCTCAGAACAACAACTCTTAGAGTGAGTTGACCCCATGTCTCACACTCCAGCGTGGATGAAAACATGGCTGCCAATCTTAACCTGAGAGTAGAAACAGAGCTCTGCCCATAAAGCTAGAGGGAGGCTGGCTGCTGGGGCTGTCTGTCCCACTGCACTTTAACCTGGGTTATTCACAGCCTGACTGTAATTGTTTGCAAAAGGGCCAGTGCATTAAAATCCAAGCACAAGTCCCAGTGCTCTGTGTTTTCTCCCCTTTGTAGTGTAAATGCTTTCACAGGCAGACAGTCAGAGACTTGAGAGAGGCGGGGATGGGTGGAACTCTTCACCGTTTTCATCCATTTCATTCTTCCCCAGGTGGGCTCTAGAAAGAGTACTGGGGACAAGGGAGGGCCACACACAGCACAGACAGACAACATACGAAGGCGGAACGTGTGGGCTCACCCGGCCCAGACACGCGGTTTTTCAGGAGACTTGGCACGGGGTGATGTCTTTTTCTTCTTTGGGTGTTGGTGCTGTGCACGCAAACAGGCCACCCTTCCGTGGGCCACCGCTGGTAGTGCTGCACGGTCATGGCCGTCCCAGGGGCACAGTGTCCACACCTCCTTCCCGAGGCCCCAGGCCTGTACAAACCGCACCACACATATGCTGTGTGTAGATTGGACTCAGCTTAAATGCAAAAATGTTTTAACAGCATCTCAGTTCTTCAGGCAAAACATGCTCCTGCTCCAGCATCTTGGGGTTGGGTTTGGTTTGTCAGTGACAAGTGGGAGCAGCTGGTGTGGACAGTCCATGAGATCACTTATGAGAGTGGTCAGTGAACCCCGAAGCTGAAGGTCTGCGGCTCCCTAAGACCTTCTGGTTCTGTCTAGCCCCAGGCCTTGGTATGTGTGTCTGTCATGGCCAGGTGTCGGCAGCACGGCTCCTGGAGAGCGTCTCTCTGTCCTTCACAGCCCGGCGCCTTCATAGACGGCTCTGCCTGGTCACAGCATGGCCGACACAGATAGCTCCGTGGTTCCTGGATGGGTCCTGTGAAGACAAAGGACTGTGTACGCGTCTGTGTCTCTGTGTCTCTGTGTGCGTTTGCAGGCGCACATAAAGATAGCTGCATGGTGGGGGCAGCTATCCACGGCCTTATCAGAAACAAGTGATTTAAGTATTAACATAGTGATTAGCTTCCAGTTAAGAATTTTAACAGTTTAATGCCACACTTTAGAATCAGGCTAAATTGGTCAAATGATTGAAAGAGATTTTCCAAAAATTATTAGCTAATTTTTTTCGATACAGAATTTATAGTCCCAATTAGTGTATCAAAATGATGTTTCCAGGATAAAATACCAACGGCACAAATTTTCTCGCCACAGATGTACCACATCTATCAGTTTATTTTTGGAGAGCTGAAGAATTAGCTACTGTAAATAAAGTCCTTAAGAAGATTTCTCCGGGAAAGAGGTGAACTTACAGTAATATGGGTGATATATTATTAATTAATAACTGTGACCAGCGCTGCTTCAATTAAAAGGACAGCGGATGAGAAGGCCTACTAGACAGGATATGCTGAATTTTAATTTACCAGCACTGGGGCTGCGAGCTCACTGGAGAAGGCTGGGTCTGAGGCTGTCTGCAGGCGGCCCCTGCGCGGGACGTGTGATGGCACCAGCTGCTCCTTACTTTGGGAACATTTACTGAACACCGACTGCATGTCTCTCTTGGGCAGAGCCCCTTGGTTGTCATTAATAAAACCCAGTTTCAAGATAGCTTAAGAAGAAGGAGGAATTTCTTGGAAGGTCCTGGGCCCCAGAATCCCAGGAGAGCATGTGTGTGGGTAGGGGGAGTACTGTGTGGAACTGAGACCAAGAGTTGCAAAGACCCTGGTTTTACTTCTCTGTAGTTCTTGTGCCAGCTCAGACGGGCTGGCAGCTGTGTCCCAGTTTAGGAGAGGGCACTCTGATTGGCATGTCCGGCCAAGAGGACAAAGAGTGCATAGCAGTGGGTGTCAGAGCCAGCAGATTCCCTTGGCCGGCTGTGGACAGCGTGACAGCCCACGCAGGTTGGGTACGTGGAAGTGTGGCTGTGAATACTCGCCCAGAAAGGCAGCAGCTGAGCCAGGTCGGCGAGGATTGGCAGGTCTTTAACAGACAGGTCAGTGAGAGGGGCATCGGACAGGTCAGTGAGAAGGGCGTCGTGGGGCGGGAAGGAGCACGTGCAGAGGCAGGCGGGGGGCCTATGGGGTGAGCTGCCTGTGAGCTAGACCTGCTTGTGAGGCTGTGGAGTGAGAGAAGGCTAGACCAGAAAGTCGGCCCAGGAACGGCAATGGCAATGTTATTTGGCAGGAGATAGGAAAGGGGTTTGAAAGGAGTCAGATTTCTGCACTCAGATCGCTGACCCCTGAGGTCGGTCTTGCTTTGTGAGCTCAGCCTTTCCTGGGCAATCTTTAGCAAGCAACCACCCCGCCCCTAATCCTTCCAGCGTGGAAATGACCGTCTTTCCTGGGAGTGTGTCCTGTGAGGGAAATGACCAGAGCCCTTGAGAGGGCTTCTCAGCAGGGTCCCAAGCCCAGGACTGACCCCTCCTGCAGCACCTCCCACCTTAGCAGGAGCCAGGACTAGGGCAAAGCCTCCATAAAGCATTACTATTGGCTTTTCTCCGTCCTGTTCATTCACTCTATTTTTACAGTAATAATTTGGTGTCAGTAGACCTTCTGCCCTAGAAACACTGCCTTCGCCTTGTAATTATTGTGTACAAGTGCTGTGAAGCCTACCTAACGTGGCGCCCCCTCAGGAGTGGAGTGGGACTGACTAGCTCTTCAGTCTTTCTCTTTTGTTTTGATTTGCTGTCCATTCTCTGTGGCCTGTGATGGAACAGTGGACCTTCCCAGGACGGGGAGCTGCTGCTCAGCCCCCACTTGCTCTCACCTGAATTGCAATGATAAAGGGAGAGTGAGTGGGGCCCCTCCCGTGTTAGCTCACTGCACCCCCTCACTGCTGCCTTTTCCCTCTCTCTCCAGGTCACGCGATATTTAAACTCACGTATCTAAGCAATCACGACTATAAACACCTCTACTTTGAATCGGACGCTGCTACCGTCAACGAGATTGTGCTCAAGGTGGGTGGTCCTCCTCAGCCCAAACCAAAAAAACCAAACTCACTGCCGTCAAGTCAGATCCAACTCATAACAACCCTTCCTTGGGTTTGCAAGGTGGTATCTCTATGGAAGTAGATTGTCCAACCTTCCTTCTGAGGAGTGGCTGGTGGGTTTGAACCGCCAGCCTTCTGGTCAGCAGTCAGTACCTTAAGCACTGTGCCACCAGAGCACCTTTTATTCTTTTTATGCACCATTTATTTTCCTTCAGCCTTTGCCAGGGGTTCCTTGAGGTTCCTAGAGCAGACCCTGAAGAAATTATTGTTACTTTTTTGAAGATGCCTTAATTGTACTCAAGGTGATTTGAGCAACCTGTTCTAAGCATTCACAGCTTTTTGCTGGAATTGTATGTTACCATGTATCAACAATAACCAGCCCTTCCTATGTGCCAGGCTGGTGCTTGGGGTCCAGCCGTGACCCAGACAGGCCTGGTCCCTGCCCTCAGCTTTCCCTCTATGAAGGGGGACAGACATTAAATGGAAAATTACAGAGAGAATTTTAATTAGTCACAAAAGTGCTGTGTAGGTTTGTAAAGGGTAAGCTGACTCCGGGCTGGGGTGGGGGTGGGAAGAGCTCAGTCCTGAAGGATAAAAAGGCAGGAATCTCATCGGGTCAGGGGAGAGTGAGCATTCCCGTCTGTGAAGGGGCCAAAAGGCCGGGCAGCAGGTGGGCTGGGAGGCTGTGCCCGGGGTGGCTGGAGCAATGGAGGGGGAAGACATGAGGCACAGGGAGGCTGGAGGAGCCGGACCCACCAAAACAACCAAACCCAACTCACTGCCATCGAGTGCATTCCAACTCATAGCGACCCCTGTTGGGTTTCCGAGGCGGTAAATCATTACGGAAATAAATTGCCCCATCTTCTTAATGTGGAGCAGCTGGTAGGTTTGAACCACCAACCTTCTGATTAGTAGTCAAATGCCTTAGGCACTGTGCCACCAGAGCCTTGCTAACCACAGAACCTTACAAATCAGGGTCAGGCTGAGAAAAGTTTTACTGGATGTAGGAGTCCGCTGGGGTCTTATTGATTGGGTAAGTCTGGGTGGGACCCAAAATTGGGTGTTTTACACTCCCAGGTACTGCCCAGGCTTCTAGTCTTTGCACCACGCTCTGAGTGGCATGTTTCTGTGCTAGTGGTTTTCAGACTCTTTCCCCCAGTGAGAATCCTTTCCTCAAGCCAAATGGTGTCTAGATGGATCAGATAGGAAAAGCAGAGCTCCTCCAGCAGGGCAAGACTCAGAGCCAGACGAGGCTCCCCACCTCCTACCTGTGTGATCCCGGCTGGTACGGCACCTCGCTCGCCTTAGTTTTCTCACCTATACAGTGTGGAGCACGGTACATACGCTGCCCCCCACCCCAACCCCCCAAAGGGCTTCTACAGCACAAATCAAGTAAGAGATGAAAAACCTACCTAGGTTATTATTCCTTCTTAAGAATGGGAGTGCTCCTGTGACAATAGTGAAAGGAGCTAAGTAAAGTACACTGAGGGACTGCAAAGCGTAGGACCTGGGCTAAGTGCTGTGCATAGTGCGTTAACGTTGGATCTGCACGTCTCTGCGAGGTAGGGAAGTCAGATTATTCCCATTTCCCACATGAAAACTGAGGCTCAGAAAAAAATAAGTCACTTAGCCAGCATCGGGACTCCCATGAGTGGCAGAAGCAGCAATTGACTGACTCTGGGTTTGGCAGATTCCAGAACCTGTGCCGCAGGCCCCCAAGATGTACACAGTCTTAAGGAGCTGAATGGGAGAGTTCAACCAAATGGAATTGCTTTGCAGGAACATTTTGAAGCCGAGTCCTTA
>NW_006922198.1:309876-346798 GCF_000298275.1 Orycteropus afer afer
TAATGCCTCCCATTTATTGAGCACTGACTATATGCAAAGAATTTTATGTCCTTCGTCCGTTTACTCTTCCCAGCTGCCCTGCAGAATGTACGCATTGTCATCCCCACTTCATAGGTCAAGGAGGTGGAGGCCCTAAGTGACAGAGCCAGTAAGGATGGACCCTCAGTTTGAACCCAGCCCCTTTCCATCTTGAGATGTAATTGCACTAAGCTCTGAGTGGGCCCTCATTCTGCAGGCATTTGAGACGAATCTCGGAGGAATCATTGGGCTCTTCAAAACGGGTTCTTCTTGTGATCGAGTGATGGAGGCTGTGGCTTTATTGACCATGAAAACTCCCTATATTTTTATGCCTTAAGCTGTAAAATGCATTGAAAGTGAAACACTCTATAGTGCATAAAATTGTGCAAGTTTTAAGCCACAGCATATTAACCAGCTAATGGCAGACCAAAGGGCGGTTTTATCTTTTGATTATTACATTAATCTTCCATTAAAATTATCTATGTGATTATCACAAAGCACTGAAGATAATAAATTTAGGAAATAGTTGGCTTGTTAAGGGATCATTTTAAAATGCTTTTATCAAGTTATATGTGCCAAAAATACACTGAAAACACTAGGTTGGCTGAGTGTGCAAACAGTATAACCCCAGGATTGCGTTTATTAAAAATGATAAACCTCTTATCTCCATCCTCTGTCTGGAGTGTCCTAAGTCATCAACCCAGCCCCACAGCCCTGTGATTTATTGCTCTCAGCTGGTAACTTGGCGAGGCAGTGGGCCGAGTGCGTCAGGCCTTCTGTACTCATCCACCAGCCCTCCGCGCCTGCTGCTGGTGACTACCGGAGCAGAAAGTATGGCAGGGCACAGTGTCGGAGCCTCGGCCCCCAGGAGGCCGGCCATCTTCCCCTGCCGCCTCCCAGAGCCTCCGGCCCTTTCTGTCAGCAGAGGCCGCACCCCCTCCAGGCCAAGGATGCAGAGCGCCTTAAACTGGAATCAAATGGGTGGTGGCTGGTTTCTCTGGCCAAAAATACTCAGGTTCCAGTCATAGCCTGCAGGTATCTGGGGGCGAAGAGAGATGGTGTGTGTTCAGAAAAACCCCAGCCTGAGGGCGCAGGAGGCAGGGAGTAGGAGGAATGATGTGGAGGGCAAGAGAGATGGTGGTGGCTCTGAGGAGGCCGGTGAACCCAGAGAACATGGAGAAATGACGGTCAAGGGCCTCACCACCTGGTCCAGATCTGGGCCCTAACACTTACTAACTTTGTGACCTTGGTCTCCCCTGAGCCTTACTTTCCTTTTTGTCAAATGACCCCTGGAAAGCCTTAAGTGAAATGCCATGGTTGGAAGCACCGTACCTGGCAGCTGGGAGGGTGAATAGTGAGCCTTGTTTTGGTTTGTGTTTGATCCCTATGACATTCTTGTCGCCGTGCAGACGAGAAAAACGAGGCTCAGGAAGGTGAAGTTCCGTGCAGGCCCCAGGTTGCACAGCAGGCGAGAGGCAGACTGGGAGCTGGGTGCACCCCTCCCTCCAGAGAGGCGGCCCTGCTGAGGAGGGAATGCAGGCCCCAAACCAGCCCCACCCCTGCTAACTGAGGTCTTACACAAGCCTCTTGTCTTCACCAAGCCTCTGCTTTACTGTCGTAAAGCCAGCGTTCTGGTCCCACGCTGCTGTGATGACTGGACTCCACCCACAAGAGAGCACCCAGTCTGGGTCGGGGCCCTGCTCTTCTATCCCTTCCTTTGCCTGGGAGCTGACTGGCAAGTGACTGGTGTCCTCTTTCGCTCTAGGTTAACTACATCCTGGAATCGCGAGCTAGCACTGCCCGAGCTGACTATTTTGCTCAAAAACAAAGAAAACTGAACAGACGTACAAGCTTCAGCTTCCAGAAGGAGAAGAAATCAGGGCAGCAGTAACACTGGCCTCCAGCCTCAATCTCTCGCCGTAGCTCAGAGCCTGCCTGCTGGAGCCCAGGAGGCCCGAGGGCCCACTCTGCCCCCCAGTCACGGGGAGGGAGGCCAGCTCCTGGCTCCCGGGCACAGGGCTGCTGGGTTCTTGGGGAGGATTTGGGGAGGGAGCACCCCATAGGATGGAGCTGGAGACACTTCCATGGGACCGAAGCCTAAGCGGCAATGGCTTTGATGAGCAGTGCCCGGGGCCTGACCACCACCGAGAGGAGCCGCGTGCTGCCAGCCATCCTCACTGCCTGGTGACCCTGCCCGAGGATGTGTGTAGCCCAGGCATTTCTTTGCAACTTGATCAAATTTCTTAAAGCAAACGGAGAACAAAAATGTACTTTTTTTTTTTTTTTCCTTTTAATAAACAGGTGTACTCTTTATCATAGTTGGTATGATGGACCATTCTTTGGGGTGGAGGATTGATGATGTTAGTCTCTTTCAGATCTGTTCCTATATTGAACAGGCAGATTGGAAAAATCTGTGGCTCGATTTCTCAGAAGAAATGTTTAGGGCTTAGTCAATAGTTTTAACTATGCCATTTGTTTAAATGAATGCATCGCTTTGAGGATAGTTTCTTACTAAAAGTTATGAAAGGGGACCTAGTGTTGTGTGTCGCAAGCTGTGTCATTTTCCCCTTGAAAAGCTTTGTCTCCTCAACATGTCCCAGCACCTCTGACTTCAAAGAAGCAAAACTACATGTAAAGCACTGGGCAGTGGGAGAATGAGGGTCAATGGCTAGTCTTAAGGTCATGGTAAGCTCCCGGCTGGAAATGGTCTTTTCCATTTCTTAAGTAGCACGTGTATGTTTCAGCTGACAATTAGACCTGCATGTGAATTGTTCCTGGAATCTTCTCTGCCTCACTGACTTTGAAAGGGCCCCATTCCCCTTCCTTCTCCATCCAGTGCCTGCTTAGAGCAGGCTGGAAGCTGCTGTTTTTCACTCTGTGAAGGAAAACAGTGAGCAGCTCCCCCGGGGGGAGAGGGAAATATGCCCCGATGGTGGCTACCTTCTTGGGTTGGAAAAGGCAAGTGATCAAGTGTCCACTGACACCACACCCCTGGCCTCACCAGATGCCTCTGCGGTCCTCCACCAACCTCTCCGGTGTCCGTCCTAGGGTGACGTCCTTTCAGACTGTCCCCGGCCAGAGCCAAGGACCTCACTTGTTTCATCAAGAACCTGCATTTAAAACAACTTTTTAAACTGTTAAAACAGGAAGAGATGTGACTAAAACACCACCTCAAAGTCGGGTGTGTTTCTTTGCACAAGGGGTCATTTGAATGAATTCCTCTTTCATTCTGATCTTTGTTCAGCCAACAAAAGCATCCTTTTCTAATGTCTTCCAATTCCTGCCCACTCCAGGAACAAAAGAAATAGTATTTGTAGCTTGCTATCTGTACCTGAATTTTTAGCAATTTTATATTTAGATATCTTTGAAAAATGTAAATGACTAATTTGGTCATTAAATCTTGTGACATATTCGGTACTAAATGTTATTAAAATAAAAGTCATATGTGTACCTTCTCGTGCATTGTTTTGAATTCCTGAAGTCTTCAGTCCGGCAAGGCTCTGGGCATAATGCTGAGCATGGTGACCGTACAGTTCAGTGCTCGGGCAGTTGGGGGCAGGTATGTGTTATCTGCTGGCTGGTGATGTACCGAGTGTCTCTGAAATGCACCGTGGGCCTCCTCCAGTGCTGAGCAGGCCAGGGTGACCCTTTTCACTGAGAATCAGCACAGTTCTGTGAAATAGAACACACATTCCGTTTACATTAAACACGTCCCCAGCTTGAGGAATAATTTCAGGGAAACACATGCAGCCTCTGCCTAGGTCAACCAGAGAGCAACACCGTTTAAGTTCAGTCCCTGAGCCTTTCCCACACCCTCAATTTTAAGCTGAGACACAGGGCATCTCTCACTGTTGTCTCCCCAGCACCAGGCACAGAACAGGAGCTCAGCACAGCTTGGTTGAGCTGAAGTGACCTAACAGACCCCACTGCCATTAGCTCTCTGGCCTCCTGGCCTGGCACCAGCGTGGACCCCAGCCCCAGTGCGTCCTCCGTAGCTTCATTCTAGAATAAAGCCACAGGGTCTGTGCTATTTCATGACTGGGCCTCTGAACACAGTCTGGGACTTCACGAAATGTGGGTGGACTGTCAGGCCTGGGCAGGGGACCCCTGGAGCCCTGGCCTCTGCTGGCCCACTGAGAATTGTGCCTCACTCTCTGACAGCCTCCTGCATGCCATGTGGGAATGCTGGTCCCTTTCAAAAGATTTACTACTTTTGTGACTCCCACTGCCCGCTCCAGAGGTCCCGGCAGATGTTGGCACTCCCTCCATTCCAGAAGTGAGGATCCCAAGGCTTGGAAAGGTTTCCTCACTGACCTGGGGACGTGGTAAGTGACTGATGGACACTGCAGCTGTGGTCTTAACCACTGGGCTCTGCCCTCCACATCGGCCCTGAGCCAGGCCCTGTCCCCTTGAGGCCTCAGTGAAGGTGCTGGCTTAGGTGACCTCTGTAGTCCTTTCTAGGAATCTAAATACCTTCGAATCTTGGTGAGCTCAGCCTTCCTTCCAGTGGTTTCCATTGGCCAAATTGAGGAGCTTCTCTGCTTCTGAACAAGAATTCTAAAAGCTGAAAAATACCGTGGAGCAACGTAGCCCATCTTCTTTTCTTGGGGCAGCAGGTGCGTCCACCCCACGGTCCTGGAGCCTCTGCTTGCGTGCGTATGACGGCATTCCCTGCTGTCGGCCAGTTAGGTCTTCCGTAGCTGATGTTCCGTGATGGCCTGCCCCAGGCCAGGATTTGCCTCCTGCTCTCAGGGGCCCCACTGGTGCTCCTGCACTGCTGGCTCTGCGTCCCGCTGCCTGGCTTTGAGCCCCCAACACACCCCTCTCCCATCATGGCCTCCAGGACCAGAGGGCCCCAGTGCCCCAGTGCCCCAGAAGACCCACAGCCTTTGGAGACCACCTCCCTTTGAGTCTTCTCTTTATAGGTTAAAATGTTGGGAGATGATTCCCACCCCTCACATGTCTCTGAACACCTGCCATGTTAGGACTCCCCATTGGCCCAGGTCAGGGCCTGTGGAACAGCAGGTAGAGTGACGGCCATGATTTGACCATCAAGACCCAGTCTGGTGAGGCCAAGAGATAGCAAATGACCCTCTGCCACACTGCAGTGGACTCCCCACAGGCACTGGGCAGGCCAGTGTGCGTATGACCTGGAAGTGTCAGGCAGAGAAGGTAGGGAGGCAGGAGAGAAGAGGCCATAAAGTGCCAGGGCAGCCAGCACTTGGCAGGCCAGTGAGTGGCCAGGTGGGGCACCTCCATCCGATGGCAGTTGTAGCAGCTTATCAGTGTGCCCTGTGCACAATGTCATTGCTCTGTGACCCAGCCACCACTTTTATCCAGCAGGGTGAGGGTGGAGGCCTGGGCTGAGGAAGGGGAGCCCAGAGAGAGAAAAAGAAGCTAGAAGTGGGGGCACGATGTTTGCTGCTGCTGGCCGGGCCAACCTTGCCCAGCAGCTCAGCTCCTGTGCCACAGTGCCCAAGGGAGCCCCACTACAGGGCAGGCCCTGCCCCAACTCCCGGCACAGATTCTTGGCACCTGGTTCTTGCCAGTGCTGGTCCTGGGGTGCTGTTCTCCTTCCACCAATGGGGGGAGGGGCAGAAAAAGAAGAGAAAGAAAAAGGAGGGGCTTCCCCCAAAGCTCAAGGTCGGGACCTGGAATCAAACCCCACACCGTAGTCTGTGACCTACAGTAAGTCACATTGTGTTCTGAGCCTTGGGGTCCCACCTCTGAATTAGGATAATAAATGGAATCTGCCCTTGACTCACCATGCATTAGTCAGCCCGTGGGGGACTAGAGCCCTCCTGGGGTCTAGGGTCCTAGTGTGCAGGCTCCACAGCCTGGGTCCAAATCCCAGCTCCTCCATTTAAGTGACCTTAAGATCTCAAGTGATTGGGAGCTCTGGTAGCATAGTGGCTAAGGCACTTGGCTGCTAACCAGAAGGCTGGCGGTTCAAACCCACCAGCCACTCCTCAGAAGGAAGATGGGGCAATCTACTTCCGTAGTGATACTGCCTCGGAAACCCAAGGAGGGGTCGCTATGAGTCAGATCCAACTCGACGGCACATAACATCAACAACAACAACAAGATTTCAAGTGATTAACTTCCCTGTGCCTCCATGTCCCAGTCTATAAAATGGGTTGAAAATGCTCATCTCCCAGGGTTACAATCAAGATTTAGTGAGATGATAACGTGCAGAGTGCCTGGTGCATAAACACCTAATAAATGCCAGCTCCTGATGTTGATGTCTGTCATCTCATATAATCTAGCTGCCTGGATGCCATGGGCTCCCCCAGTGGCGTCCACCCTGATTGAGGGCCCCGCTGTGCCTATGCTGTTCCTCCTTGAGCCCCATGCCCCAATAAACTGCCCACAGCTGCTGCCTCAATGCCAGGAAGGAGAGTTCCCAGGAGCCAGGCCTCAGCCCTTTCTGCCTCAGGGACAAACGGCTCTGCATTTGGAGCCTATACCCAGCTCAAGTTCCAGAGTTGCTTGGGTGCCCACAGACACAAATGTGTCTTTCCCGAATGTTCTAGGAAACACTGGAAGTTTCTTTTTATGCAAAAACCTGCTTTTCAATTACTAGAATGGTCACATCCAAGAGGCCATGGGAAGAAGAAAGGTTTTAAGTCAAATGTGCCTGGGTTTAAATCCCATACTTCCTAGCTGAGCAAGGTCAGCAACTTGCTTGACTCATGTGCCTCAGTTTCCTCCTCTAAAATGGAGACAATAAGACCTCCTTCAAGGGATGTTCTAAAGATTGGATGAATTTACTAGTCAGGATGGGCCAGGCTATGCTGCAGTAACAAGCAACCCCAAGGTCTCAGTGACCAAACACAACAACAGTTTATATTCCTTTCATCCAAAGTTACCTGTGGGTCCAGGTCACTCTCCAAGGCAGCTGTTGTCATAGCAGCAACTAAATGCTGTGGTTAAAAGTGACAGATGTCACTTCTCAGTTCCACTCATTTCATTGACCAGAATTAGTCACATGGTAACACCTACTTCAAGGGGACAGGATTGAAAACCACAGATGCTGGGAAACACCCTGGTGTCTACCACCATAGGGTGACACTGTGCTTCCCAGACTGCACCAAGTCTCGTCGAGGTAGCACCTGGTCTAAGGTTGAATATTTTCCCTTTAAATCGATTCAGGCTAACATTTTTCTCCACCTTAACCCTTATCCTAAACAAGATAGCCATGAAGTCATGGATTTGGCGTGCTGGATACGTGTTTTATGATGCACATTAAAATAAGAGCATAACTATTCAAGTTAAAAAGTCATGTACCCCAAAAACCATGACAAGCATGACATGGTTACTCATCTCACTCCAGCAAACTCTGAGCTAAATTGGTACTTTTTATTCTTTTATCAGCACCTCCTGCCCCTTCTGAAGAGCTCAACTGATGCTACTATTTTATGTATTGTTTCCTCAATCTTCATAACCACTCACTCTCACTCACTCACTGCCGTCAAGTGGATTCCAACTCAAAGCGACCCCTCCTTGGGTTTCCGAGGTGCTACCTCTACAGAAGTAGATTCCCCAACCGTCTTCCGAGGAGTGGCTGGTAGGTTTGAACCGCCAGCCTTCTGGTTAGTAGTCAAATGCCTTAGGCACTATGCCACCAGAGCTCCCTCATAACCACTAGGTCCCCATTTTACAGACAAGGAAGCTGAAGCAAACAAGCGAAGTCTCCCACCTGAGGCCACATGATTGGGAAGTGGGCCTCTTGGCTACATGATTTTGAAAGCCCCACCGAGCCTACATGAGGTAGACCTCTTGGTTGAGAAGCAGCCAAGGAGAGGGAAAGGGTTAAATCTGTCGCATTATGTTCCCACCAAACACCTCTGCTTAAATGCAAAATCCCAACAGGGTGGTGTTTGCTATAAAAACCCTAAGCGTGATTTGTGAAGTCTCCAAGCCTGGTAATCTCGTCAGCGTAATGGGATTATATTTCAAATCACCGCAGCCTGTTCATTACCCATTTAAACTCCTTTGACAGAGGAAAACTTACATAAAACGCACACAGCACCCCTTACTGACTTCCCTACTCTCCTTCCTGATTAGACAAACAGATGCTGAGGTCTGGAATGAAAAAATAATGTGCCCGTTTATTCATTTTTCTGACAAGTCACAATAGATTTTTAACTGCCAATGAGTGACCTCCCGGAGGGGCAGGGACCAGGAGGTGCCTGCCCGGCAGCAAGTGGTCATTTCCGCCTGTGCCAGCCCCCCTGCCCTGGCTGGGGGTTTCTCCTGGGACCAGAGCTGGCTGCCGGTCAGAGCCACTCTCCTGCACCGGGGCCATGGCTGTGGCTGAGGCCTCGGAAGCCAAGGTACGCAGAGCTACCACTGCGCCTCTCAGCAGCCGCCATCTGGAGGGACCCAGGGAGGCCTTGGCAGGGCAACCAAGACACAGTGAGGCCTCAAGTCGCAAAGCCCTGGGTGGCAATCCCAGCCCTGGCCCTGTCTAACTGGATGATTGAGGACACTGTCTTTAATCTCTCCGTGCCTCAGTTTCCTGAGGAGCTAGTGAGAAGCCCATCTGGGTCTTGAGGGCTTGGGGGCACAGCGGGGCTGGCGCACTCAGCTCCCACCGCGGGTTCCCCGGGACGCCCTTCCATCAGCAGCCCAGTGTTGAGGGTGGGGGTCAGCCCTTCCTCGTCCATGACCTGAGGGTGAGCTAGGGAGCCCAGCTTCACCCAGAGGCTACTCAGCTGCTGCGTCACAGTGATTTCACCCCAAGCCTGTCTGCTCTACACCCCGTGAGAGCGGGGGGGGGGGGCAGGATCAGGAAATCCAGCTGGGCTAGCCCTGTCACCTCCTAATTCAGAAGCAGGACACTCCCTGCTCCTGATGATCCATGACCCCTGAGTCGAGCCTCTTTGCTGGGAGTGTGTCAAGACCCTCCTGATTTTACCAGATGTCAAGGTGGCACATAGTAACACTGAGCCTAAAATCTAGGCCTTGCACCACACCGGGGCTGTCCACCGAGTGCCATGCCTCCAGCTCAGCCAGGAGGAAACTTCCCTGGCTCAGTTCTCCCGCTCCCTGGTTGCCTGGCCTCCCACCGACTATAGGCCCTTGGCACCACCATTTCCTGAGCAGGTGCAGCGGCCAGGGTGTCATGCTTCACACACCCACATCATGCTGGTGATTACTGCCCTGACCGTGTCTGAGCCAAACCCTGAGTTCCTGGGAAGGTGTCAAAAATCTCTCTTGTTGGAAAATGTTGGATTTGTTGATACCAGGAGCTGTTCTTCACAGAACAGCTATGTCCAGGGATTTACATCCAGCACCTCATTTAATCCTCAGCCCAGCCCAAGAGGCACACACTATCCCTACCCCCATTTACTGGTAAAGAAACTGAGACAGAGAGCTCAGTCACTTGTCCAAAGACACACAGGAAGAGGCAGACAGAGGACCCAAGGACAGACTCCTACCGGTGGGCAGGGACCAGTTCTGACCCACCTTCGGGTGCCCAGTACCCAACCCAGGGCGTGGGGGTGGTGTCTGTGAACAGTTGTCACATAAACTCACATTCCTTTCCACAAACTTTTTCTGAATACCTTGTCTAAGCTATTCCCATTCTCGGCCCTGGGGCCGCAGTGGGAACACTGACGTGGTGGCCTCCAGACACCATCAGCCTAGAAAGGAAGTCTGGCTTTGCCTGAGATGCTCAGAAGAGATGAAAACTAGGAGTTACAGTCGGAGTCCAAGTTGGGGCTAGGGCCCAGGAAAGCTCTGCTCTAGCCACAGGGAACCATCCAGGGAGGGGGCAGCCAAGTAGGCCGATGTTCAGACAGCCCTGTAGGCTGCTGACTGAGCTAAGAATCTGCAGAAGGAACGAACATCTGCCTCTGTGCTGTGTGACCCCAGGGGCATGGCACAGCCTCTTTGAGCCTTTTTCTCATCCTCACAACAGAGACAAAATCCTACCTTCTTCTTTGTGAGAAGTAAGTAAGATCATTTGCACGGGGCTGGCACAAAGCAGGGTATCAGTAACAGGTAGCCATGACAACAAGAATGCCAAGCTCTCACTGAGAACACACTGGTCAAGGCCTTCTCCTGCCATCCAGTCCTCTGGCCTTAAGGGACAGGCCTGGGGTCCAGGTGGAGACCTCCGGGGGCTCCCACTAGCTGTTCCTCTCCTCTCACCCCACCTGCCTTAGCTGAGTAGCCCCAGTCAGGGTTCGCATCTTTGTCCATTAACTCTCTGTGGACACAGAAGAAATACTGTGAAGCTAATTCTTTTAAAAATTATAAAATTTGTCTACATTAAAGCATTCCAGTCCCCAGCTTCCTAAAAGCTAAACATATTTTAACATCATATTTCCATGTAAATTTTAGTTTAGAATTTAATAGCCTCTTAACATATATTAAATTTGTAGCATTCTTCAAGCCCTTGGCTATTTTAAGGGCTTAGCTGATGTGCGTTGGAGCAAAGGGCTGAGGGAGGCTGCAAATTAGGAAAGCAAGTTACAGAAAGCAAGGTTACCCCAAACCTCTGGACTCACATCACCCTGCTGATTATTCTGCTAGGCGGGACAGTGTCAGAGCCGAACCCTGGGTTCCTGGGAAGGTGTCAGAAATCTCTTAATGAAAAATGTAGCTACAGTTCATGGCCTCAGTGAGGTACCTGGAAAATTCACCACAGCAACCTAAGGTTGGAAGGAACCTGGGTGGTCTAGGGGGCCAAGAATGTGGATGCTAGAGTCAGACTGCCTGGGTTCAAATCCCAACCCTGTCACTTGCTAGTGGGTGACTTTGGGCAAGTGAGTGTCCCCCTTGGTGCTCACTGCCTGGCCCCAAAGCGAGACTAAGGTCAGGATGGGGCACAGGAGGTAGGCTGAGTGAACACAGAAAAGGGGCGGTTGTTAGCCCCACAGATGATGTATCTGAGCTCCAGGCAGTGGAAGTTCGCTCGGGGGCACAGGGCAACTCTGTCCTGAGCTGACTGGCCGGGCAGAGAGGGAACTGCTTAGGGTGGTGATGCGTACAGTGCCCGGTCCAGACCGCCCTCAGCAGGGAACTTGGAAAATGCTTCCTAAGGAAAGAGGCCAAGACCAACACTGGGGTTTCCCAGCCACCCACTGGGGCAAAGCCTCTCTAAGGTATAGAATCTAAATAAATAAATAAATAAATAAACCCACTGCCATCGAGTCAGTTCCGACTCACAGAAACCCCCTTGGGTTTCTGAGGCAGTAGATCTTTACGGAAGTAGATCACCGTACCTTCCTTCCGAGTGGCTGGTGGGTTTGGACCGCTGACCTTCCGGTTAGCAGTCAAGTGCCTTATCCACTACACCACCAGAGCTCCTTATAGCTTGGTGTTTTGTTTTGTTTGAGTGCTGCTCTAACAGAAAATACCACAAATGTGTGGCTTCAACAAACAGGGATTTATTCTCTTACGGTTTGGGAGGCTAGAAGTCCAGGTTCAAAGTGCCAGCCGTAGGGGCTGGGTGAAGGCCCCTCAACCTTGGCCTTCAGTTCTGCTTCCTGCTCCCGGCCCACTGGAGCTGGAGACATCTCTTCACTCAGGCAGCTGCTGGCT
Organism: Orycteropus afer afer; assembly: GCF_000298275.1. NCBI lineage: Eukaryota > Metazoa > Chordata > Mammalia > Tubulidentata > Orycteropodidae > Orycteropus > Orycteropus afer. The sequence continues at coordinate 321,448 of NW_006922198.1, forward strand.
GCTGAGGCTGACAAACACAAGGTGAACAAATAAAATAAAAGTCCCAAGATTACCAAACAGCATGGCCGGCCGCTAGTTCAAGTCCAGAGACAGTCCCAAGATCGGCAGGCTGCTGAACGAAGACTCAACCGCATACAGGCTCCAAACACACTAAAAGCTGCAAAGATGGTGCCCAAGGCTTGTCCTTATATACAGGAAGCAGACCACACCCCTAAGGCAGCTACTCAGCTGCTCACAACAGATTCTACCATGGAGTTATTTACTAGCCTCATCATGGGGAATAACTACATCCAGCTGCTCAGCCACTGAAAACCAGGCCCAGCCAAACCGACACAGAACCTTATCTACCACAGTACCCATCTGTGAAATGGGGGCAGAAATAATAAAACCTCCTTCGTGGGGCTGCTAGGAGACCAAGCACAGGAAACACCCAGCATTGGCCCAGCAGAACAGAAGCTGGTCATTAAGGATGCAATGAGCAGCAAAGAGTTTGCTCGTACCGTCTGTCCAGACAATCATTAACCACAGTAAGAAATTTACAATGTAGAGACATGCAATCAATCCAGCAAGATGGACGGCTCTGCTTTCTAATCACTTTCAAGGGATGATACAGTACTTTGATCGACAGAAATGAGCCATGGTTTGGGGTCCGACCACTGCCTGCCACTGCTACAAGCTTGTTCAGTTAGATTTACAAAGAGGTTCTCCAACCTGGGGATGGGAAGTCATGGGTGGAAGGAGGCAGCGCTGCTGTGGGATGCCTGGGGACTGCGAAGCCCTCTCAAGCCTGCCCCAGAGGAAGCCCAAGGGATCCCTCCTTATTCAGGCTCAGAGGAGGAGCGTGAGGCTGCTAAGAGACGAGCCCAGTTTCTGATGGGGAGTGAGATCTCCAGCCTTGAGGAAGGCAAACACGGCGTTCATTCAACAAGCGTCCATAATGCCCACCTGTGCCATGCCTCACACTGGCCCTGAAGGTACAGAAATGATCAGACTCAGCGCCTGCCCTCGGGGAACTCACCGTCCATGGGGCCGCACACCCATCCTGTGGTGCAGGTGATTGGTGTCTGCAGCAGGCAGCTGCTGGGCCCAGAGGGTCCTGGTGAGTGAAGGTGACCACAGCCTCTCCCTGCACACCTATCTGCAGCCAGGGCCTGAGAATACTCTTGGGATACAGGCTCCGTCCTAGCTCCAGGATGGCAAGCTGGTGAAGGCCTCGATTCCTGGGCACTGAACCCCAAAAGGGCTTCACCCAGCAGGAGGGGAGACGGTACAGGACAAGTCCAAAGCAGTCCCTGGGGATAGGTGTGACTAAGAGAGCAGCAGCTCATCCGAAAGTTTGGGAAGCAGGGTCTCCAACAGACACTTGTACACCTATGTTCCTGGTAGCACTTCACAGTAGCCGACAGGTGGAAACAGCCCAACGCCCATCAACAGATGAACAGATTAAACAAACTGGGACAGATGCGCAACAGAGTAGTGTTCAGCCACAGGGAGAAGTGAAGTTGTGGCACAAGCTGCAACGTGGACGAACCTTGACTACAATACGCTGAATGAAATAAGCCAGGCACAGAAGGGCAGACACCGTGTGATCCCACCCGTGCGAAGAATCCCGAAGAAGCACAGATGCCCAGAGACAGAAAGAACAGAGGTTCCCAGGGGCTGAGGGGGAGGAGGAAATGGGGCTGCTATTGTTTAATGGGTACAGAGTTTCAGTTCAGAATGTGGAAAAGTTTTGGAAAAAATATAGTGGTGATGGTCACACAACATTATGAATATAATTAATGCCACTGACTTGCATATGTTGAAATGGTTAAAATGACAAATTGTATGTTATGTATGGGAGCTCTGGTGGTGTTGCGCTTAAGGCATTTGACTGCTAACCAGAGGCTGGCGGTTCAAACCCACCAGCCACTCCTCAGAAGGAAAGTCGGGCAATCTACTTCCGTAGAGATACCACCTCGGAAATGTGTGTCTATTTTACAGTACACTCTGGACTCAGGTGGCCTTGCTGTGGGGCGCATGGCTGCAGTTCCATGCGAGCCAAGAGGTCAATGAGTGACAGACACCAACTAAAGGGTCATCTCTGTCATTACCCAACAAATCTACTTCCTACTGAAAAGCAAAGGAGACTGGTGGTGCGATGGTTAAGAGCTTGGCTGCTCCAGAGGTTGGCAGTTTGAACCCATCCAGCCACTCAGCAGGAAAAAGACCAGGTGATCTTCTTCTGTAAAGATTACAGTCAAAAATCTACCTCAGGGGTGAGGTGGGGGGAGTTCTACTCTGTCACACAAGGTTGCTGTGTGTTGGGATCAACTCCATGGCACCCAGCAACAACAGGAAAAGTGATTCTCAGCAGCTCCTCCCACATTGTTGGTGTCTCCCACGTTGGGAAAGGTGGTCCTTGAGAGGGTGTGATGGGAGGAAACTGTCAGGGTTCCTGCCCATGATGGTGTGAAGGACCCTCAGTGACAGGCCCCAGAAGCCCCAGTTTGACCCAGCTGACACCCTCCCAGACACCAGAGATCAGGCTTTTGTCAATGTGCGTGTCACCCATGTATCACTCTCTTGTGTCATTTTGATCACTCTTGGCTCTGCTCTCCTGTTTCCAGGTCTCATTCACTCCTAAAATAGAGGTCCTCCATGTGGCAAGGAGGACTTGGCCTTAGGAGACTCAGAAGGAGGGGTTTCTCCCCTGAATTCCAAATATACAATCCCAGGCAAGGTCTCTGATTGGCTTGGCAGCGGTCACATGTCCTTCCCTGGGCCAATAAGCCCGTGCAGTGGGGGATAGGCTACTGTGGTTTGCTGAGATCCCTCTCCCCAGCACCACGTGGCTCAGGGGCACAGCAGTTTTAAAAGCAAAGTGGAGGAAAAGTAAAACAACAGGCTCTTTAGCCGTTACTCTGCACCAAGCTCTGGACTAAATACATTCTTTTTTTTTCTCAAAATCTCCAAGAAACAGGGGCTGTTCACATCACTCCCCAGTGACAAGGCCTCAAGAGTGAAGGCACCTTGCCAAGCTAGGAGGGGCATAGGTGGGAGCTGGACCCATTTGCAGTGGGGAATGCCTCAGCCTCACGTGGCCCCACACAGCACAGAGCCAGAGGCTTCAGCAAAGCGCCCCTCGGGAATAACGTGTGTGTGCAGAAGTTTAATCCAAGAGCAGTCAGTTAATCCTCCCTTCCCACCCCGGGTGTAGGGCGCCCACCTCACACACCTGTGCTCTGGGCACAGCCATCTGCTCATTGGAGGAAACCATGCATGGTCTCTAAGCGCTCCTTCCCCACAGCCGAACAGCTGGCCACTATCTTGGCACACAGCTCCCTGTCACATCTGATTTGCAAAGTCATGTCTGTAACACTGGAGTGTCCAGTTGGGGCTTTTTCAGGTCAAGGAGTATTTTCAAGAGAGTCCCTAGTTCTTCATATTGTTAGGTGCCATCAAGTCGGCTCCGACTCATAGTGACCCTGTGGACAACAGAACGAAACCCTGCCCGGTCCTGTGCCAGCCGCACAGTCCCTGCTATGCCTGAGCCCATCGCTGCAGCCACTGTGTCAGTCCTCTTGTTGAGGGCCTACCCCTTTTTCGTTGACCCTCCACTTTACCAAGCATGATATCCTCCAGGGAATGGTCCCTTCTGACAACATGACCAAGGTAGGTGAGACGAACTCTAGCCATTCTCGCTTCCAAAGAGCATTCCGGCTGCACTTCTTCCAGGACAGATTTGTTCGTTCTTTTGGCAGTCTGTGGTACTTTCAGTATTCTTTGCCAAAACCAAAACTCAAAACCATCAACTCTTCTTCTGTCTTCCTTTTTCACTATCCAGCTCTCACATGCATAACAGGTGATTGAAAATACCATGGCTTGGGTTAGGTGCACCTTAGTCTTCAAGGAGACATCTTTGCTCTTCAGCCCTTGAAGGAAGAGCATAGAAGCAAATAAACGTGAACAGCCTCCTGCCTCCATCCCCATGCCCATCCTTCCACTGGTGAAATCCTCTCCCTGGGTTGGCCCTGGACTAAGCCCTTAAGGATTACCTTACGGGTCTATTACTTTCCCATTTTACAGATGAGAACACTGAGGCTCAGAGGCATTGTCTGGTTTCTTAAGGCCACACAGCTACTAAGGGCAGAGCTAGAATTTGAGCCAGGCCTCTCTGACCCCTAGCCCTTGTTCATCACCATCACCATCCACAGCCTCCCTGCAGATGCCTGAGCTGGGGCTATCACAGCTGACAAGTCCTGACTTCAAGGTCACCTTCTCCACAAAGTCTGCCTAAGCTGGCATGGCCCACTTCAGCCCCTCAGTGTTCTTACCAGCTGCTGGCTAGAGTTTCCGGGCTCCAGAGCACCTGGCACGGGGCCTGCTAGAGCTGGGTAGCTTTGACCCATTCAAGTTATTATCTAAGCTACAAGCAGTAGAAACCCACCAAGGACCATGCAAAGAGATTTTCATAACAAGTTCCAGCCCCTCTGTCTGACTTGTACACATGAAGCCCCTTGGCTGAGCCTAAAGTATCAGAGCTGAGCACAGTGGCCAGAACGTAATAACTAACTCACTGCCATTGAGTCAATCTCAACACATAGCGACCCCTCCTTGGGTTTCTGAGGCAGTGTCTCTATGGAAGTAGATTGCCCAGTCTTCCTTCCAAGGAGTGACTGGTGGGTTTGAACTGCCAGCCTTCTGATTAGCAGTCAAATGCCTTAGGCACTATGCCACCAATGCTCCAGAATGTAATTGGGCTTCAAAAAACATTAGCAGAATGAATGATTGCCTTCTGCCAGTGCTTCCAACAAGCCTGCACCACAGATCGGGCCACAGAGGCAAAGGGCTCCAATCAGGGTTCCCTAGCACAGAAAAGGAGAAAACAGAAGACGCAGCTGGGGCAATGAGCAGGAGGTCAGGCACAGCCCAGGCCCACTGTCCAGCTTCAGAAGCTCTATGTGGGCGCACAAGCCTCGGTGCATGTTGGGGTCAGATGGCTGCCACATCAGTCAAGATGGCTGCCTCCTCAGTCAGGACAACTGCCACATTGGTCAAGATGGCTGCCCTGACAGTTGAGATAGTCACCATTATCAGTCAAGATGGCTGCCACACAGATCAACAATGAGGCCATGTCTAACCCAAGGAGCAAGGTCCACCAGGTAATAGGAGTCTCACTGTGACTGGATTCAAAACAAAACAAAGAAATTGTCAAACTGGGCCCAGACTCTAAGTGGGACAAATCAAAACTCAGACAGCAGCCCAAAATCTACAAGAAATAATGAGAGACCAGCCAGCACATCCCTGTGCCCCTGGGAATGCTGGGTAATTACTTTTCCCCTTGGTCTTTTTGTTTTCTTTTAACGGAACCACCAAGCAGCAGCCACAAAAATCAGTCAGAGCTTCAAAAGTGCTTCTTTCCCCAGAAATCTTTTATAAAAGGTGAAAGATTTACAAGACCTGAAGAGCAAACCAAGCAGGATAATTGTTTTTGGAATGACCCCAATATTTTCACCCTGGTGACCCTGGCTGGGCATCTTGCCCCATATTTATGATTCCTAGTCCTCTGTGCACCACTCGGCGACCTTTCGGAGCCCCCTGTGCGAGCCCCTCGTCCCTTATCGGGCCTGTAACTCACCCTGACGTTATCTCTTGGGAGGGTTTTATACACTTTAATTTAACTCCCCTCATCATTATTTCCCGCACTTCAAGGTTTTCTCTTCTGAGCTGCCCTTCCTGGGACAAGCATAATCTGTTTGCCATCAAGCCCAATAAATATGTTTGTCCAGGAGACAGGAACCATTTGGGGAGAGCTGCTCAGGCCCGGGAACCAGCCTCTCAGCTCCCATCCCCTTCTGAGCAGCAAGGGCTCATCCTTGTGTCCTTGAGCCTTTATGGGGGTTGGAGCTACAGTCTTGGTTCTCAGATTTAGCAAATTAAAATGCAGGCCGTGCAGTTAAATTTGAGTTTCAGATGAATTTTTTTTAGTATAAGTATGTGCCATGGAATATTTAAGGCATGTTGTTGTTTGGCTGTCAAAATGATTCCAACTCACAGTGACCCTATGTGACGGAATAGAACCGTCCCACGGGGTTTCCTAGGCTGTCATCTTCATGGAAACAGATTGCCAGGCCTTTTCTCCCATGGAGTAGCTGCACCTCTTGGTTAGCAACCAAACACTTAACCATTGTGCAACCAAAACTCCTACTTGAGACATTTGTTTGTTGTTGTTATGTGCCCTCCAGTCGGCCCTGACTCATAGCGACCCCTCCTTGGGTTTCCGAGGCACTACCACTATGGAAATAGATTGCCCAGACGTGCTTATGCTAAAAATTATACTTTATCTGAAATTCAAATTTAACTGGTGCTTTGTGTTTTATCTGTTATTAGCTCCTGGGAGCTGCCCCATTCACTCCACCAAATGCACATTAACATGTTGGGGGGAGGGTATTAATCACCTCCCACCAGTGTTGCCGGAGTCTGTTGACCGCAGTTTCCAGGCTACCCTGCTGTAAGCTCCATGAGGAAAGGAGCTTTCCTGCCTGGCTGCCACTGAGTTCAACACCAACCTTCACCCTACCCTGTCCCTGGCTCACAGAAGATCCATAATGAATCATTTGCAATCAAGGCATTGTCAGATGTCACCCACATTATTTCCTGACCTCACCACTGCATATAGCGTTACTGAGGAGCCCCGACAATCCTCCAAGGCAGGTCCCATTAGCCAAGGTGTGCAGAGAAGGAATGATGTGCAGGGAGCCCCAGGAGCAACACCAGATCACAGCAGATCAAGGGCAGTTCCAGCCAAGTATGCTACCAAAAAAACCAAACTCACTGCCGTCAAGTCGATTTCGACTCATAGTGACCTCCATTGGGTTTCCAAGGCTGTAAATCTTTGCAGAAGTAGATTGCCTCATCTTCCTTCTGTGAAGCAGCTAGTGGGTTTGAACCAGTGACCTTCTGGTTAGCAGTCAGATGCCTTACCCACTATGCCACCAGAGCTCCTCCCAGGTGTGGCAGCAGGCTCCAAAACGAGGGCTCTTTCCTCTTGGCCATTTATGCCTTTAAACTTCTTAGAATCCAAGCTGGAGGGTGTATTTCCTGTCAAACTGATTGCATCATTCAGTCATAATGCATCCACTTTGCAGGAAGCCATGCAGCACAGCGGAGATCTGACTGCGATCAGGAGGGGTAATGTTGGTTCACATCCCTGGACAGGTATGGAAGGGGTCTGGGCCTGCCCACCCCCACAGAGCCCTCTCATTCCCTGAGGGTTTTCTGGGTGAGCAAAAACAGTCAGTAACTCCAGAGGGAAGCATACCAGAGTTCAAATCCCAGCTCAGTCGCTTTACAGCTGTGTGACCTCAACACTTCCATTCACCACGCTAACCTTCAGTTTCCTCACCTTTAGGATGCCTGACCACCACTCATCTGTCAGTTTGTCATACTGTGGTGGCTTGCATGTTGCTGTGAGGCTGGAGGCTATGTCACTGGTATTTGAAATACCAGCAGAGCTACCCAGTAGACACTCACCTGGGTGGACAAGTTTCAGTGGAGCTTCCAGACTAAGACAGACTTCTTAAAATATTGGCCTGTGAAAATTGGCCTTATGAATAGCAGTGAAACACTGTCTGATATATTACTAGAAATCTTTACGAATAGCCCTGAAACATTGTCCAGTACAGTGCCGGAAGATGAGCCCCTCAGGTCACAAGGCACTCAAAATACAACTGGGAGAGAGCTGCCTCCTCAGAGTAGAGTCCACCTTAATGACCTGGATGGAGTAAAGCTCTTGAGACCTCCGTTTGCTAATGTGGCACGACTCAAAATGGGAAGAAACAGGTGCAAACATCTATTATAATTGGAACATGGAATGTATGAAGTATGAATCCAGGAAAATTGGAAGTTGTAAAATGAAATGGAACACATAAAGATCGATATCTTAGGCATTAGTGAACTGAAATGGACTGGTTTGGGCCATTTTGAATCAGACAACCATATGATCTACTATGCTGAGAATGACAAATTGAAGAGGAATGGCGTGGCATTCATTATCACAAAGAATGTTTCAGGATCTATCCTGAAGTACAGTGCTGTCAGTGATAGGATAATATACAAACGTCTACAAGGGAGAGCAGTTATACAACTATTATTCAAACATATGCACCAACCACCAAAGCCAAAGATGAGGAAATTGAAGACTTTTACCAACTTCTGCAGTCTGAAATTGACCAAAAATGCAATCAAGATGTGTTGATTATTGGAAACGAAGAATCACCAGTAGTTGGAAAATACGGCCTTGGTGGTAAAAACGACACTGGAGATAGCATGATAGAATTTTGCAAGACCAACAGCTTATTCATTGCAAACACCTTTTTTCAATAACATAAATGGCATCCCATGGACTTACCAGATGGAATACACAAAAGTCAAATCAACTACATCTGTGGAAAGAGGCGTTTGAGAAGCTCGATATCTTTAGCCAAAACAAAGCCAGAAGCTAACTGTGGAACAGACTCTCAACTGCTCATATGTAAGTTCATGTTGAAGAGGAAGACAATTAAAAGAAGTCCATGAGAGCCAAAATATGACCTTCATTATATCCCACTTGAATTTGGAGTCCTTCTAAAGAATAGATTTGACTCATTGAACACCAATGACTGAAAACCAGAAGAACTGTAGGATGACATCAAGAACATCATACATTAAGAAAGTAAAAAGTCATTTAAAAGACAGGAAAGGAAGAAAGGACCAAAATGGATGTCAGAAGAGACTCTGAAACTTGCTCTTAAACAGAGAGTGGCTAAAGCAAATGGAAGAAATGACAAAATAAAAGAGCTGAACAAAAGATTTCAAAGAGCAGCTCGAGAAAACACAGTCAATTATTATAATGAAATGTGCAAAGACCTGGAGTTAGAAAAAAAAGGGGGGGGGGAGAACACACCAAGCTGAAAGAACTGAAGAAAAACACACCAAGCATTTCTCAAGCTGAAAGAACTGAAGAAAAAATTCAAGCCTCAATTGCAATATTGAAAGATTCTATGGGCAAAATATTGAATGATGCAGGAAACATCCAAAGAAGAGAGAGGGAATACACAGAGTCATTGTATCAAAAAGAATATGTTGATGTTCATCCATTCTAGGAGATGGCATATGATCAAGAACCAATGATACTGAAGGAAGTTGTCAAAGCTACACTGAAGGAATTGGCAAAAAAAAAAAAAAAAAAAAGGCTCCAGAAGTGGACAGAATACCCAGTGAGAGGTTGTAACAAACAGATGCCACACTGGAGGCACTTACTCATCTATGTCAAGAAATTTGGAAGATAGCTACTTGGCCAACTGACTAGAAGAGATCCATATTTGTACCCATTTCAAAGAAAGGTGATCCCACAGAATGTGGAAATTATCAAACAATATCATTACTATCACATGCAAGTAAAATCTTGCTGAAGATAATTCAAAAATGATTGCAGCAGTGCATTGACAGGGAACTACCAGAAATGCAAGCTGGATTCAGAAGAGGACATGGAATGAGAGACATCATTGCTGATGTTAGATGGATCTTGGCTCAAAACAAAGAATACCAGAAAGATGTTTACTTGTGTTTTATTGACTATGCAAAAGCATTCGATTGTGTGAATCATGACAAATTATGGATAACATTGAGAAGAATGGAAATTCCAGAACACTTAATTGTGCTCAGGAGGAAACTGTACATAGACCAGGAGGCTGTTATTTGAACAGAACACGGGGATACTGCATGGTTTAAAATCAGGAAGAGAGTCTGTCAGGGTTGTGTCCTTTCACCACACTTATTCAATCTGTATGCTGAGCAAATAATCTGAGAAGCTGGACTATATGAAGAAGAACATGGCATCAGGATCGGAGGAAGACTCATTAACAACCTGAGATATGCAGACAACACAACCTTGCTTGGTGAAAGTGAAGATGACTTAAAGTACTTGCTGATGAAGATTAAAGACTACAGTCTGCTGAATGGTTTACACCTCAGCATAAAGAAAACAAAAATCCTCACAACTGGACCAATAAGTAGCATCATGATAAATGGAGAGAAGATTGAAATTATCAAAGATTTCATATTACTTTGTTCCACAATCAACACTAATGGAAGCAGCAGTCAAGACATCAGACGACCTATTGCACTGGGCAAATCCACTGCAAAAGACCTTTTTTTTTTTTTTAAGAGCTCATTTTACATTCAACGTTTTGTGTAGATTTAATTTCACTCTTCATTTACCATGTCCAACCCTAACCCAGTGTCTTCCCCTCACTACCCAGTAACCCTTCCCCTGTGCCCCTCATACTTATGCTCCTTTTTGTCCTGTATTTCCTCCATTTGAATGTTGGTCCTCTGGTGCCCCGTGGTCTATTGCTCTAACGGATGTATTACCATAGAGTGTGGGGGTGCATCATCCTGGGTTGAGTGGTCTGCATGTACATCTTGTTAACTATTGGGCTGAGAGCCAGCCCCTGGGAGTAAGTTTTATTCCAGGTGCAGAATATATTCCAGAGCCATAGTATTGGGGGTCTCATCAGACTCCATCTGACCAGTAATTCTGGTTATCATTGAGTTTTTGGATTTTGTTCCACATTTTTCCTCCCACTCTATCCAGGATCTCCAGATCTGATCCTTTCCTGAATGGTTGGCATTGGTAGCCGGGCACCATCTAGTTCTTCTGTCTCAAGGGCCATCATGTCCTAGGGCTGATTGCATACAAATGTTCTTGGTTTTTTCACATTCTTCTTAGCTTCTGACAGCAGGAGACCATTAGCTGCATCTTAGATGGCCTCTTGAAAGCTTTTCAGACCCAGTCACTACTCACCAATGTAGGATGCAGAACAAGGCTTTTATGTATTTTGTTGTGCCAATTGAGTCTGGTGTCCCCCAGTACTATGTCCTGAGACAGTAGATCTATTGGGTCTCTCTCCTTTTTAAAGTGCTGAAGAGCAAAGACGTCTCCTTGAAGACAAAGGTGCGCCTATCCCAAGCCATGGTGTTTTCAATCGTCTCATATGCCTGTGAAAGCTGGACAATGAATAAAGAAGACCAAAGAAGTTGGATGTTTTTGAGTTGTGGTATTGGCGAAGAATACTGAAAGTACCATGGACTGCCAGTTGTTGTTGTTGTTACGTTCCGTCGAGTCGGACCTGACTCCTAGCGACCCCTCCTTGGGTTTCCAAGGCAGTATCACTACAGAAGTAGATTGCCCCATCTCCCTTCCAAGCAGTGGTTGGTGGGTTTGAACCACCATCCTTCTGGTTAGCAGTGAAATGCCTTAGGTACTACACTACCTGAGCTCCCTGGACTGCCAGAAGAACTGACAAATCTGTCCTGGGAAAAATGCAGCCAGAATTCTCCTTGGAAGTGAGAATGGCCAGACTTCGTCTCACCTACTTTGGTCATGTTGTCAGAAGGGACCATTCCCTGGAGAAGGATGTCATGTTGGTAAAGTGGAAGGTCAGTGAAAAAGGGGAAGGCACTCAAGGAGATAGATTAAAACAGTGGCTGCAACAACAGGCTTATGTATAGCAAGGATCATGGGGCTGGCACAGGACTAGGCATTGTTTCATTCTGTTGTACATAGGATCACTATGAGTCAGAGCCGACTTGACGACATCTAACAACAACAATAGAATGCCTGAGACAGGATGAGATTTGATCAATTAACTAAGATATTTGTCCCTCCTCAACCTTGTCCCATTCAGGGAGCTCAGTGTTTCTCAAACAGGGCACTATTGGAATCTGGGGTGGGCTAGTTCTCTATTGCAGGGGAGGTGCCCTGTGCATTGAAGGACATTTAGCATTCCTGGTCTATGTCTGTAGCTATAAAACTTATCAACTCCCCAACCCTCTCAGCCACCCCATTGTGACAACCACAAAATCCTCCCCATCCTTTTACCAGATGACATCTAAGGGTAGAGCCATCCCTGGTTGAGGGCTATAGCACCCACTGTTCTGAGGAAAGGGTTATCTTAGTTAGCAGTTGATGAGACAGGTCCTGGAGTCAGGTGCCAGAAGCCTCCCCAAATCTGAGGGATGGGAAGAGTGAGGAAAGACTGTGGGACTTCGACTGAGGCACTCTACTTATAGACTGGGAGTTGTTGTTGTTGTTATGTGCCGTCGAGTCAAACCTGACTCATAGCGACCCCTCCTTGGGTTTCCGAGGCAGTATTACTACGTAAGTAGGATTGCCCAACCTTCCTTCCGAGGAGTGGCCAGTGGGTTTGAACCACCAGCCGTCTGGTTAGCAGGCAAGTGTCTTAGCCACTATGCTACCAGAGCTCCCATAGACTGGGAGAGGGGGGCAGAAATGACTGCAGAACCTCAGAGAGGTTTGACCGAGTCGAGAGTAGAGAAGCTGAGAGCCTCACCCCAGCTATGGTGTAAACGGGCAGAGAGGCCAAGATGATCCCTAGTATGTAAAATAGTGAAGAGTCCTCTCTCCTGAGGAGATAAGATTAAGCATGTAAATAATTAAGCGATCAATGACAATGATTAGACCTCCCAAAACACCCTCCTGGCCCAATGAGGGTTGAAGCATCCCCACTTACTACTCACATCAGAAAATTCACTGCCACTCAAGTCCAATCTGACTCACAGTGACCCCTCCTTGAGTTTCTGAGGCGGTATCTCTACTGAAGTAGACTGCCCAACCTTCCTTCCAAGGAGTGGCTGGTGGGTTTGAACCGCCAGCCTTCTGGTTAGCAGTCAAATGCCTTAGGCACTACGCCACCAGAGCTCCTATTCAGAGGCTCTACAAACTCTACTACAGATAGGTGCACATTTCCAGCCATTAGGGCCCACCTTGTGTTTTGGGACGTTCCCACTTCTAGATCTCTGGAAATGATATTACACCTTATTTATCCACTATTCACATTTAAAACAACTTTGAAAAAACTCTTAGGCTGTACCTCCCATGGCCGGCCTCACCCTGAGCTGCAGCTGGTAGGGGTGCCCTCTGTGGGGCCACCCCCCAAAATATACCAGAAACCCTGGCAATGACCAGGCCACAGAAAGGGTTTCTTCTCCTGTTAGTCCATGGTGTCTTAAGAGTGCAGGATGACAATGGGACAACAGGAGGTAGTGGCCAGCAGAGGAAGGCCAGGCAAGGAGTCCGAGGCTGCTGGGAGGTCGGTAGGAGGAGGCCGGAAGGATGGGAGAGGGGGAAGGGCTGTGAGGGCTGCGGGGCTGGGGCAGACGAAGATGAGTGGGATCCAAGCCCAGGGCAGGCGGCGGCGGCAGAGGCGGCAGGCAAACCCAACCAGCACCACCTCCCCAACCCCTGCGGGCTTCTCTGTGGTAGGGAAGGCATGATGGGGAAGGGAAGCCCTCTGGGCCAGGCATATCCCAAGACACACTAGGGCCCCCAGACTGGTGGTGAGCAACTGGGGGCAGCCTCGCCTCTAACATCATGCTGATTTCATATAACGGCCTGGTTTTTGGAACCAAGCTATGCCTATCAGTGAGAAGCGGGTGTACTGGACTTCTGATGCAACATGCACTGTGCCTAGCAGGACAGCACAGGAGGACCCTACCTCCCCATTAGCTCCTGTACTGGAGGGGCTGTAGCCAATCAGAGCTCATCCTGGTGAAGGAGAGTTGTCTGTTTACTTTCTAAGAGCATTGCTCTCACCTGCTGAAAGCCAAGTGCCCCAGGGTAAAGCCTCAGCTCCCAGGAGCTGCCCACAAGGCCCTGCAGCCCGCCCCTGCCAACCTCCCCAGCTACTCACACCCACTGAACTATCTCCTGTTCCCCATACGCCTTGCATCCCACCTCCAAGCCTTTGCATAGCTATGCCCTGGCCTGTCACCATCTCTACTTTTCCCTTTCTCTGGGACTGGCCACCACTCCCACACTACCATCCACCACCCCCATCAAAGCTTTGAACTTTCTTATGCTCCAAGTCTGTTTCCTCCATTGGACTGTGAACTCACTTAGGGCAGGGACTGGGTCTGTCCTATTCACCCTGAGCCTCCAGTGGCCGAAACATAGCCCCAAACAGAGTCCATGCATATTTGTGGAATGAATGGAGTCAGCACAGATTCACCAGCCCATGGTCAGGGCCAGGGATGAAGTAAACACACTTCTACTCTGACATACATGGGGGTTGCCACGAGTCAGAATCTACTCAAGGGCAACTAATAACAACCCCTGACAAAAGGTGCCCACAAGAACACTAAGCAAAACAAAAAGCCAGACTCAGAAAAGCATGGTTGTTCCATGAAGTTCAAGAACAGGCCAACTGCTCCATGGTGCTGAACATCAGACTGGCCATTCCATCTGCAGGCGGTCATAGGTAAAAACTCACCGAGCGGTAGTGTACTTAATGGTTTGTGCACCTTACACTATGAAAGTTACACCTCAACTCAGAAGTTAGGAAAAATAAAAATAATTGTTAAATATGTCTGAGTCACACAAATTTGTATAATAGGATAAAACTATGTAGACACACACACACATGAGTACATGTAAAAACCTAGTAAAATCGGAATAAAGCCGCAGTGCACTTCACAGTATTGTACTAGTGTCAATTTCTTGGTTTTGTGGCCTAATGCCTAAGGCATTTGACTGCTAACCAGGAGGCTGGAGGTTCAAACCCACCAGCCAATCCTCAGAAGGAAGACTGGCCAATCTACTTCCATAGAGATACTGCCTTGGAAACCCAAGGAGGGGTCGCTATGAGTCAGATCCAACTCGATGGCAGTGAGTTTGCTTTTTTTTTTCAGTCCAAGAGATTACCTATAGGGGAAGCTGGATGAAGGGTACCCTGATTCTCTGTACTATTTTTGCATCTTCTTGTAAGTCTATAATTACTTCAATATATAAAGTTTTAAAAAGCCCTAGAAACTAGAAATGCATTGAAAAAATGAGAACACGTCTTTATTTATGTAACATTTATTAAATCCCAGAAAGACTACAAAGCCCCAGTTGAACTATGAAAAATATTATAGATATGATCCATAAAATCAAAGAACTTACTCTGTGTGATAACATTTCTAATCCATAACCAGTGTAACTGATACTAGTATTAAGAGGCACACTGAAAAGAATAATAGGGCAAAAAAATCACAAATATTGGATGAAGTAGTAATCCACTACCTTAAAAACCCATTGCCACTGGGTCAATTCCAACTCATAGTGACCTTACAGGACAGAGTAGAACTCCTCCATAGGGTGTTGTAAGCTGTGATCCTTATGGAAACAGACTGCCACATCTTTCTCCCTTGGAGTAACTGGTGAGTTCAAACCGCCGACCTTTAACCCCTGCATCACCAGGGCTTCTCTCCACTACCTTAATGGTCTCTGATTTTCTTTCCTATCCCAATACTGATGGATTTTCACTGTTATCATGATCCAGTCATGTGCCTCTTTTATATGAAGATTTGTTTTTACTTAGTTTTAGAATATTTTGTCAGTGTCTAATATCTCTAAATATTATTAATTAATATCTTGGTTTTTGTACTTGAATCCAAATGAAATAAAACCAATGGGGGAATAAAGTGCCTGATTCAGAAACAATGGTATACGAGGAGGACATTTTAATCAGGTGGTGCAATAATAACAAAGGCAGCAACTTTGAGAGGCTGTGACTCCAGAAAGGCAGGAACCTATCTTTCTGTCTGTCCTACTCCCAAGGTCTGGCACACAGAAGGCACACAATAAATATTTGTTGGATGAATGAATGAAACTTGCTTAGGCTGCTAACCCTCCCTGTGTTGGGTCTCTGAGGCTTGGAAGCATCCTCACAGAGACTCTATAGCCTGTCCACTGGAGGCCACTGCCTGCCCTTTCTCTGATGTTCCAGCACCTGAAGATCCACCTTTCCGGGTTCCAGGCACTGCCGCCTGCGACAAGTGGAAGACACGCAGGAGAGGAGGAAAACACAGACTTCCCTCTGGAGGCCTGGCCTGGGCAGCTCAGCTATTTGGGGAGGCCTCAGCCTTGGAAAGACATGAGCTTCTGTAAGGGTCTCCTGATGCAATAAAAGATTATCAGTTAAATAAAACAAGAAGTGACTGGGGCCACTATGCCCTGTTGGATTGAAATCGTGTGAGCAAAGTGGTTTTCTCTAAGAGATTTATTTCCTGTGCTGGCTTCAGGCAGCCAGCCCAGCCTGAGAGAATGGAGCTGGGCTCCCTCCACTGGGGAGGGGAGGGGGGGCGCAAGTTTTTATTTAATCTTCCAATGAGCTGGAACAGTGAAGACGGTGTGAATGGACATTAATTCTGAAACAAATTATTAAAGCATGATCTGGGATTCCGGGAAAGCCATCTACCCCCTGCCTGCCTGCCACTTCCCTCACCAAGGCCATAAATTCCCTCCTCTCTGATCGAAACCAATGCCATGCTGACTGGGCCTCCATTTGGACCAAGGAGAAAGTCTTAAAGCCCAGGACCAGCAGAATGGTGGCCTAACTTGACTGTCCATGCTCTCACATCTAAGCCATCTGCCTCCCTGGATCTTGGCCCCCGTATTTCTTGTGCCCTTGTTACCTGTATTTGTGGTCAAGGGTGCCCTAGGTAACAATGGCTGCCACCTCTCCCACATTAGCCTGGCCAGGGCCCTGGCACTAGGATCTCCAACGCAGCACAACTTAGGATCCAAGCCAGACTGGGCTAGGCCAGGTGTGGTCAAGGTAAGGGGCCTGTGAAGAGGTCACACTAGGTACAGGGTGGCACACAGAGGGAGGAATCAAGCCTGCTGGATGCTGGGTAGGCTGAGAGGGTAAGAGAAGACCCCTGACCTGGGCATTGATAGACGAGAAGGAAGGAGGTCACCAATTGGGCCAAGACATTCTGGTGAGAGGACATGCTGAGCGGAGGGAACAGCATTTGCAAAGGTCTAGTGGTGGGATACGTTTTGGGTATATCCAGGATCTAAAATAATAATTCATTGAGCACTTCTGTGTGCTCTGCCAAGTACTTCAGATGTGATCTAACTTAAATCTTTCCAACAACCCTATGAGGAGGTAGGGACCATCATTCCCATTGTCCAGATGAAGAGACCGAGGCTTAGAGAGGCCCACTTGCCCAACACAGAACCAGCTTGTGGGAGACTCAGGATTTGAATCTAGGTCTCTCGGACTCCAAAGACAGTGCTTTTTCCCTATTCCTTGAACCTGAAGTCAAACCCAGGTCCCTAGACCAAGACACCAGGGGCCTGGGGCCCGGGTAAGCCCACCCACAGCACTCTGACCTGATCTTCCCTCCTTGCCACTTCCTTCTTATCCCTCTAACAGCAGGGTCTGAGTCCCAGGGTGACGGGTACTTGGATCCAAGGCTAGGTGAAGGCTGAGTGTCCTGAGGCAGGTAAGTGGCCCACCCACAGCCATGGCCAAGGGCCTACCTGTCCAGAGAGAGGGCCATTTCACAGTGGTTAGCAAAGGGATCACAGACAGAGGGCATGAAACCAGGGATGTGGTAAATGGAAGTCATCGTTCTCTTTGTTCTCTGATGGGAAGGAGCACATTTTTCATCAGTCCAGACAATATAAGAACGGAGGGTTTGGGGAGAACTCAACGAACAGTAACCCTTAAATGGCATCACCTCAGTCTCACTGCCATTGTGCTACTTCCCTACCCAAGCTCGTTTGCTAGGTCAAAGTTTGCCTCCCTTGGAACTCAGAAGTGTTCCTTTGTCTAGGATAGAATACTATGATATCTGTAATTATTTGAAAATGGTGTCAAACCCCCAGTGTCTCTTTTCCTCCAGGTCCCTTACAGGGCTCTGCCATGGGCATGTGTTCTGCCCACCCTTCCTCCTCGTCTCTCCCCCATCTGGGTCACAGTTCCCGGAAGGGTAACTGGAGACACAGGAAGCTGTCTCAGTGACGACAGGCCCATCCCAAAGACCTCAGTTCCTCCACACTTCAGGGAACAAAGCCCTGAGGGATGAGAAAAGAGGGGCAGCTAGTCTGTGTGGGGATGTTGGTCAACAGGGGCTCCCAGGAGAGCTGGGTTAAAGATTGAAAGGGCTTTCTTAGGCAGGCATTGATGCTAACAATAAAATCATAACTCGCGCAGGTCTGGCCCTGTCACTAGAATACTGATACTAGGAGAAAGGAGAGTCCTAACTCAAACTCCAAAGCCTGTGCCATTAACCACTGTGCTCCAGGCCTTAGGTTAGGGGCTGAGAGGCCTGAAAGAATCCAGGGGTTCTCCATAGCTGACTGGGTGCTGCAAGAGGAGAATTGGCAGGTAGAGTCCTGAGGGAGGGTTAGGGACTCAGGACTGGGTCCAGAAGGCAAAAGGGAGTCATGTTTGTGTTTTCAGCCAAGGAGGCTCATGATCACGTTTGTGCTTAAGCGCCATCTGACTATCCTGTGGCCAGTGGGTCAGAGGGAGGGGGCCAGGAGAGGAGGAGTATGCAGGAGGCCGTCCCCACACCTGTGTCCAGCCCAGCAATTATTCTTTGCCTCCTTCTGTCTCCCTGGTTCTTTGTCCCCTGGCTAAAGACAGGGACTCGGCCCAGCAGGGAAACTGCAGCCCCCCTCCTGACCTACGGCAATGGCAGAAATGGGGATGTCTGGGGGACTGCCATCACCCTTGCTCACCCCTCACTGTAGCCTCGCTGGCCCAGGCCCCAGCCCAACCCACCTTTTTAAGTCAGAGAGGGACGCCCTTCTCTCCTCCTTATCCCCCTTCCTGTGGACCCTGCCCATCAATCACCTTCATCTTCACTCTTTGCTTCCAGGGACCTCCATGCCTTCCCCTTCAGTCAGGTCTATCATGCCCTCAACTCAGTGGTCGCAGCAACCTTGAGAGATACTACACCCCCATTTTACAGACAAGAAAACTGAGGCTCCAAGAGGAGCAGTGACCTGTCTAGGGTTACTCAGGGACGAGCTGCAGAGATGGGGCACCCTGAGGTCTTACTCCCCACCTCACACTGTTTTCCCTACATGTCCAGTGGCTCCCATCCAGAATGGCACCGCACATGTATGGTGTCATTCAATCTGCCCCCCAAAATCGGATACCACCCAGTCGATTCCAACTCATGGTGGCCAGAAAATCACTAGTACTATTCATCAATTGCTTAGGACTTTCTCAATTATTCTTCTGACCCTGTGGGAAAAGTCCAAATTTCCTTTTTTCTAGTATCAAGGCCCTCCAAGCTCTGGCTTCTTCCAGGCCCTTCCAGTCCCCACCTCCTCCCCTGATCACATACCTCCCCCAGTCACCTAAGACATGTCCTGCCTGCTCCGCGGGACCATACCGAGCTGGCCAGGGTGCAGCCTCAGTCTCTAACTCCTGCTCCCCACAGCTGCTTCTGAAACACAGACTCTTCTGCATGCACAGTCCTTGAGCTGGGAAGGACCTACAAGTCCTTGCAGGCCTCCAGACCCAGGCAGTTCACCACCACCAAGGGCCTCCCTGCTGTTGTTGGTTTTGGGCAAGTCAAACCCTCACCACTACCTCCAGAAGTCAGAAAGAGCTCACAGGTATTAAGTGCTTATTTCCTGGTGCCTGGAGTCAGGGACACCAAGGAGGACTCAAATGCCACTTCCCAGCTGGGTGACTTGGAGCCTGTTCCTTATCCAAAATGGTGAGAGGATCAAAAGGCTTTCTCCAGGCCCAGTGCGGATCCAAGAGGATTGTCCTGCAAACACACACACACTTACACGAAAGATGCTCTAATTACCTTCAAATAGGGATTGTCACCATCTCCCATTCAAGTCTCTCCCTTTGGGAAAAGACCCCAGGAAACCCAGAGATGAGGCCGGAAGTTGAGGGAAGGAGGAAGAGGCCCCCCCTCATATCTCTGCCCTTCCTCACTGCTCCCCAAAGCTGCAGCTCCCAGCGGGGACCTCCCCTCCTCCGCTCAGTTCTCCCCCCACCACCCCGCTGGCAGGAGATGAGAAGCCCAACAAAGAAAGGGTCCCCAGCTGGCGCCACAACTTGCCCTCTGTGGCTGCCCTCCGCGCGCGCAGCGCCCCCACGCGGAGTCGCACGCCCTACGCGCGGGACACTCACTCCTCACTCACACTCACACCAGGCAACACACAAGGTCTCCCCACGGACACACAGGGCCTGGAACACGTCTACCCGCAGCCACTCATGACGCGGGTGGATCCGCATTCACCGAGGGCCCCCGCCTCCCGCGTTCAAGCCCCCCATCCGCACCCCACACGCCGCCCAGGAAGCTCCGAGGGTGTAGGGGCCCGGGTGTCTGGAGTCTTCGTCGCCAGGTCCCAGCCGAGCTGCGGTGGCTCGTTTGTGTTGGAGGTGGGGGGTCCGGCTGCCCCGCCCGGCGGCTGAAGGGTATGATGCCCGTGCGTCCGTCGACCTGGGCCTGTGCCGGCCGGGGTGCGACCCCTGGTGCCCCAAACACTCGCTGGGTGTCTACCGACGCTCTGAGCCGCCCCTCGGTCTCAGCTGCAGGAGCCGCGAGGGAGGCCCAACTGCAGCCTTGTGGCGCCACCTATGGTCCGCCGCCAGGATTCCTGGCCCCAGGGCACTGAATGGTCTTTGTGGTAAGTCTGTCTCGCTGTCCAGCTTTCTGGCTGTCTCTTTCTCTCCTGTGGGCGTCGTGATGGCCACTGCCCACACCCTTACCCCCTGGCACAGCCGGCTCTTGACTTATACAGCCCCTCAGGGGTCAGGCCTCCCTTCCTCGGACTCATGCCCCAGGAAGGGGGTGTTCAAGATGTTCAAGGTCCGAAGAGAAACCAGAGACCCAATAGCAGAGGCCTTATAAGCCGAAACTGCTCTGACAGCCCCCGAAGACTGCCCCAGGGAAGGACTTGCCACATTTTGCTGAGGGGGGTATATTGAGACTCAGTGCCACAGCCAGGAAGTGGGGAGACCAGGACTAGACTTTGATTGCAGCACTCGGAGTTGGGGCAGCTGAACCTGGCCTGCAGCCTCCTGGGCTCACCTTCTGACCTGTGCCCTGCTGGTCTCTTCCCCTGTACCACCACCACTCCCAGGAAGCTCTGCACCCCACCCCCAGCCCTCCTATAAGTCCCCCCACCCATATGTCCTCAGGGATGGCAGTCACCTATTTAACATAGTGGGTTCTCAGAAAGATCATACCAGGAAAAGAGACTCTTGGAGAGCCAGCCCCACTCCCCACTGTGAATGGGGGAAACCAAGACCTATGGGGTCTCTTTGCTCTGGACGGATCTCCGTGGGTTAGTCTGGTGGTCTGTCTAGACTAGGATCCTTCAGGCACACCCATCTCTCACTGACCAGCAGGGACATGACACCCAATGTTAGTTGCATAAGTAACAGTGGTGAACACCATTGGAGCACACACTTTGGGACAGGCCCTGTGTGTCTCTCCTGTCATCCTTATATCAAATTAACCCTGTGAAGTGTGTTATCATTGTGACATCCTACACATGAGGCTTGGTGAGGTCAGGGGGCTTGCACAAAGCCACACATGGCAGGTGAGCCACAGAGCTAAGATTCCAGCCCTGACTTGAGACTCACTTCAGGGCTTTGTCAGGGCCGCCCAGACCAGCCCATGGCTGGCACCTGGAGCCCCAGCTGGGCCAGGCATCAATACTGACCCTGTGCTGTGACCTGCCCTGGCACGGGAGCAGCCATCCACTCACACACACATCCTATCTGTCACAATCACACTGGTCACATGGTATGTTTCCCACCTAAAGTTTGGACCCAGGGGAGGGTCACAGAGTCTTAGAGTGTCAGACACTTCGAGGCTGACCCTCTTATTTTACAAATGGGTATTTTACAAATGGGTAAATTGAGTCCACAGAGACACAGGGACTTGCTTACAGAAACACAGAACACCCATGGCCTAGGTTGCTCAATATTGCAGGCAAGATAAGGGGTCCCAGAGTCCTTAACCCATCTGAGCTTCCAGGGCTAGGCTGCATTCTCCACACCATAGGGTCAATTCAGCCGAACAATCCATCGCGGCTGGGGCACAGAAGGAGTTCAGATTCTATTTCTGCCCTGGAGGAGCCCTGATCTAGAAGATGAGGGGGACAGACACTAACACCGACAGTGACAAACCCAGAGGACTTGGCTTGGGGCTAGGGGAGCCCAGAGGAAAGACTAGTAGAAAGAGGTGGTCAGGGAAGGCTTCCTCAAGAAAATGACACCAAGTGGGCTTTAAAGGATGAGTAGGAGTTTGCCAGTGGAAAAATGCAAGGAGAGATATTTCAGGAAGGCATATGGCCAGGTCCTGTGCTTCTCACCCATAGTCTAATATCAAATCAATACTGTGAGTTGGTATTATTATTGTTCCATTATATAGGTGAGAAAATCAAGGCCCAGAGGTTCAAAGCTTAAGAGTCTGAGAGAACATAGGTGGTTCTGGCTGTAAGCTTGTTCGTTAGGAATTAAGTGGGTTCGGATTGAAGTCCAGCCCTGCTGTGTGACCTCTGTTAGGTGCCTTAACCTTTCTGAGCCTCCATTTCCTCATCTGTAAAATAAGGGAAAAGATGGTCATGCGGCAATTGGAGGCTTAGCACAAAAGAGTACATACAGAACCTACCAGAGAAAACTAGAGGCTATTCGTGGGCAGTTGTCTAGGGGCAAGAACAAATAATAAAGTGGCTGGGGATGGCATCAGGAGTCAGACTGTGAGGCTTTGACTGTCAAGCTTAGAAACTTGGTTTAACTCAGAGCAATGTGGAACCATAGAAGGGGTTTAAGCCAAGGAGTGACAAACCTGGTTGTGTTTTAGAAGGTACCCAATGGGCAGGAACTGGGCTCCTCTTGCAGAGGGATGGAGACTAGGACCTTGCCCTCTCACCCCCTCCCATCCCTGCCCCAGCCCTCTGCTCCCTCAGTCTCAACACCGTCTCTCACCCTCCGCTCTGTGAGAATGAGAAGTCATCTTGCCCCCACTAGGGGCAGAGCTAGGACTGATGTTGGGGTGGGATTGACCTGCAGCCCCTACTTCCACTACCTCTTGGTCTCCAGTCACCCCAGGCCCAGACACCGACCCCACAAGAAAAACAACTGAGGATCCTTGAGACCAAGCCTCTGTTTCCCTCAGAGGCACCCCCCAACACACACACACACACACACACATAGAGGTACTGTGGGCCCCATTACAGAGACAGGACAGGCAGCGCCACCATAATTTCTATTTCCTTCTAAATAGATGCTCCCAGACCTGCTCCCACAAAACCAATTAAAGCACCTGCCGGGGACGGGGCTTTGTCAGCAAATTATTTCCAGGCTCCGCAGTCTGGGAATAAATCTTGGAAGGATGAAGTGGATCAGCTGAGGAGGGGAGCTGGAGATGAGGGATGTGAGCAGGCAGGGAACAGTGGGTCACTTTGGGTCCAGGGAGTTGCAAGATAGAGTCTTTACCCTTGTCCCTAGCCCACAGGCCAAGACCCCAAGCTCCCCAAACTCAGTACTGTTGGACAATCACTCTCCCAGGAACCAGACATCACAGCCCTGTGTTGGCAATTCACCCAGGAAGTAATAGCTGAGAAGTGGCTTGTGGTAGAAATGAGTTCCAAGGCCATGAAGTGGGAGAGCTGTGACCTGTGTATCTCCCATCGCCAGCCTCCTCTATAACCCTACAAAGGGGCACAGTTTAAACAGCTTCGAGGGCAAGCAGGAGGCCCTGGCTTCCAACTCACTGTGAGACCTTAGGCAAGTCCTTCACCACTGTAGGCCTTGGTGTTTCTTTCTGTATAATGGGAATCAATGGGACTATAACCAGCACCACCAGCTCCAACTTTTTAGATTCCTATGAAACTCCATATGGCCTCCTGACTCACGCCTAGGCTGGGCCTTCTGGGATGCCCATGAATTCTCCCCTTTGGGAGAGGCAGAGGTCAGGGCATGAGAGAGGTCTTAATCCAACCCAGCCATCACTGCCCTCAGGATCTCTGAGCCAGACCTAGGCGTGGACAGCAACAGGCTAGCTAGGGCAGCCAAGCTCTAGCAGAGGGGAGCAAGGGGCTGAGGGGGCCCTGGTGGGGGCGTGGACAATGACCTCACACAGAGGATTGAGAAGGGCGTCCTGGGAACAGACTTTGAACTGGGCTTTGAAGGATGAGTGGAAGTTCACCAGGTCAAGGTGTCATTCTCCCAAAGGGGTAACAATACTGGTTCATGTGGCCTCTCTCTGAGAATTTGGAAAAGGCAACCTGTTTTCACTCTATCATCTTGAAAATGTTGTCCTAACTTTGGACCATCTACCATGTCTACAATATGAGCTGTGCAGTGCTCTGCTTGGAGAACTGTGTCCTACAGCCGTAGAAAAATCAGCCAGCCAAAGCCCCAGAGAAGAGACTGGCCTACAGGGCTGACAGCCTACACAAGCTCCAGTCTCATCTACCCTGAGACCAGAAGCATTAGACGGTACCCAGCTACCAGTACCAAACATTGTGGTCAGGGCCACAATGGATGGTGGACCTTGATAGACCAGGAGAAAAACATGGACTAGAACTCAAATTCTTAAAAAGGCCAGTTGAGACTGAAGGGCTCCCTGCAACGATTGCCCTGAGTTGTTCTTTAAACCTTGAACTGAAACTATCCCAAGGTCACCTTTTAGCGAAATAAGAGATTGGCATGCAAAATAAAGGATATTGCCTGTGAGTACAGGGTTCCATTTAAAAAAAAAAAAAATCTATATGATGGATAGAAAAGCTGAATGATCAGATATGTCTAGGCAAAAGGGAATAAACCCATGAACATATGTAAGGTTGGCAGCACCTTTATAATATACAAATATGTTTGTACATATGTATTTGTATGTGCTATAAGAACATCCATATAAATAAAACTAACAGGGGCAAAGTTATGATAACTTCTTAGCCACAGTGAACCACCCTGATGGAATGAGTTTTTGGACCTGTGAGTTCAGGACCGTGGTCGCAGGGGACATCAAGCTCAATTGGCATAACATATTACACATAAACACTGTTCTACATCCTACTCTGGTGAGTAGTGACTGGGGTTCTAAAAGTTTGTAAGCAGTCATCTAACATGTAACAATGGGCCTCTCCTCATCTGGAGCAAAGAAGAATGAAGAAAACCAAAGACACGTGGAAACAATTAGTCCAAGAGACTAGTGGACCATGCGAACCTCAGCCTATTATGATCATGAGATCAGATGAAGTAGGTGGTGCCTGGCTACCACTGTCAACCACTTGGAAAGGGATCAGTGCAGGAGATCCTGTATAGAGTGGGAGAACAATGTGGAACAAAACTCAAAATCATAAAATAGACCAGGCTATATAAGATCAACATCCAAAAATCAGTTGGATTCCTCTACACCAGCAAAGAGATTGCTGAAAAAGAAATAAGAAAATCAATACCATTCTCAATAGCTACCAAAAAAATAAAATACTTGGGAATAAATCTTACCAGAGACACAAAAGACCTCTACAAAGAAAACTATAAAA
>NW_006922198.1:350218-382924 GCF_000298275.1 Orycteropus afer afer
GAGGAACTGCAACAGCACGAAGGGTCTCTTGCCAGCAAAGAGGTGAGCAGGGACTGAGAGAGAAAAGCTAGCCCCACCTCCAGAGGTGACATCTGATGTGCCCCATCCCCAAACACTGTAGATTTAAAGGTACTGAAAGGGCTTCTCCAGTTTGGACCATGACCTTCAAAGAAGGGACACTAACTCTGGGCCAGCGTTTTGCCAGCCACTTCACTCTAGGAATCATCCCCAACCCTGCTGCAGGGTACAGTTGAGGAAACTGAGGCAGCTGGAGGTCGTGTCTCAGATGAACTATGTGCTTATGCTGTGAGGCAGCCAGGCTCAGCCACTCACGGTGTGTGAGCTTTGATGTGCCCACCCCACAGGTGCCTGGTGAGGGTGGGACATGCATCACATCCAGCAGTTAGCATCATGCCTGCCCATGGTGAGGCCTAATAAATGGTGACTGCTATTACTGTTATTGTAGTAACAGTCCCCACCTCCAATGTCAGGTCGACAGGGAAGGCATTGGTCCATCTGCTCCTGGGTTAGGGCCTAACCTAGGGCTGAGGAGCTCTGGTGGTGCAGTGGTTAAAGCATTCGGCTAACCAGAATGTTGGCAATTTGAACCCACCAGCTGTTCCAAGAGAGAAAGATGAGGCAATCTGCTTCCATAAAGATTTACAGCCTTGGAAATCTTATAGGGCAGTTCTACTCTGCCCTAAAAGTTTGTTATGAGTTGGAATCTACTTGATGGCTGTGGGTTCGGGTTTTTTTAACCTGCGGCTTGGTCCAGCAAGGGGCTTGGTAAGGATTTGTTGCATGGCTGAACCCACGAGGTAGCTATAATTGCCATCTTACACAAGAGGCGACTGAAGCTCAGAAAGGTTAAGCAACGTGCTCAGAGTCACACAGTTCCTGCCTCGTCCAACAGAATTTGCACCCAGCCAGGTCTCTGATGTCAAACTCAGGCTCAAGCAAATTCCCTAAGTGTCCAGAAGAGGGAGTCTGCTTTGGCTGCACAAAGGAGGTCTGGTCTGGGCGTGGGAGCTGCCTGGGCGCCAGAGGTTGAAGGTCACCAGGGACCTCCCAAACCTCCTTCACCCTCCAGAACCGGCTCCCATGGCGGTGCAGTAAGTGCTACAAAGTGCCAGCGTCAGCAGCCCGGGTGAGAGCTCCCTTCCGCAGGCCCGTAAATCCGAGTCTCTTTCAATGGCTCCAGGCCGCCTGGCCCCATCACAGACGCGAATTTCCACCCCTCAGCAATAAGGGAGGTAGCCGACAGCAGCAGGGAGCCTGGCGGTCCTCGTCACACTCTAGCGCCTGACACTGGGGGGCTTCTGGGAACCCCTGGGCTCTGGCACTCAGTCCACAGCCGCATTTCTCTAGGCCTCAAGAGGCCGGCATCAGACCATGGAGCTTGCTGGTGACCAGCTGGTAACAATAACTGCAGTCACAGCCTGCTTCAGGACTGCAGGGGCACTACTCGACTGTAAGCCCCAACGTGGTGGCTGTTGCTGAGTGCTGTGCTATTATCTATGCATAGCAACCTCAAGTGACAGAGTGGAACTGGCCCATAGGATCTCTTGGCTGTAGTCTTTGTGAAATCAGATCACCAGCTCTTTCTCCCACAGAGCCGTCGGGTGGGCTCGAACAGCCAACCTCTCGGTTAGCAGCAGAGTTTAACCGGTGTGCCATCAGGGCCCCTGAGGTAGGGACCACAGTCATCCCATTTTAGAGGTAAGAAAACTAAAGCTTGGGGAGGTGAGGTAACTTGCCCAATGTCACCCA
Source organism: Orycteropus afer afer (assembly GCF_000298275.1). Lineage (NCBI taxonomy): Eukaryota > Metazoa > Chordata > Mammalia > Tubulidentata > Orycteropodidae > Orycteropus > Orycteropus afer. Next base: position 351,989 of record NW_006922198.1, read on the forward strand.
GCTAACAGATGTAGAGTCACAGTGAACCAGATCCACCCTCTCCTGAGCCCTGAACCTCAACAACGGTGGGCTTCCCAGTGGGTGGGAGAGACTTTTCCACAGTCTCTCAGGAGTATTTTTTACTTTAGTAGCTATACTGTTAATTTCATGTGTATCAGAAAAAATATAACCAGCCCTCAAAAGCAAAGTTTCGTAGTATTTTAGACAAACATAATCTTTGATTATGAAACAAGAAATGTCGTAAGTTAATGAATATTGCTATTCTTAGGTGCCGTCAAGTCAGCTCCAACTCACTGCGACCCTGTGTACAGCAGAACAAAACACTGCCTGTTCATGTACCATCCTCACAAACCTTGCTATACTTGAGCCCATCATTGCAGCCACTGTGTCAATCCATCTTATTGAGGGTCTTCCCCTTTTTTGCTGACCCTCCACTTTACCAAGCATGATGTCCTTCTCCAGGGAATGGTCCCTTCTGACAACATGACCAAAGTAGGTGAGATGAAGTCTGGCCATTCTCGCTTCCAAGAAACCCTCGGCTGTACTTCCTCCAGGACAGATTTGCTAGTTCTTCTGGCAGTCCAAGGCACTTTCAGTATTCTTCACCAACACCACAACTCAAAAGCATCAACTCTTCATCAGTCTTCCTTATTCATTGTCCCTCTCTCACATGCTTATGAGGCGACTGAAAACACCATGGCTTGGGTTAGGCAAGTAAATGAATAGAATCAGTGAATCCAGCCATGGGTCTCTGAGGTCAGTAATAGGGAGATGCAGTGTTCACTTCCCTCCTCTCCTCCCGTCATGCACAGGTGGCTCCAGGCCCCAGAGCAGGGGACTCGGTGACCAAAGGCCTCAGACAAATTCTGCCTTTCAGGTGCTTTTTGGCTATAACTCTGTATGAGACTGTGGTCAGGCACTTGGACCACTGTGATTCACTCAACAATCCCTCCTTAAGGCCTGTTCTGTACCAGGCTCCGCTGGGCGCCAGGGACACTCACAAGGCGCTCACCTTCTAGACATGATTTCACTCAAGCTAGGGAAGAGAAAGAGGCATTGGTGGTTCAGTGTTAGAATTCTCGCCTTTCGTACAGGAGACCTGGGTTCGATTCCAGGCCAATGCAGCTCACCTGTCTGTCAGCGGAATCTTGTGTATTGCTGTGATGCTGACAGGCCTTCAGCAAACCTACCAGACTGAGAGAGATTAGGTAGAAAGACCGCGATCTACTTCCGAAAACCAGCCAGGGAGAACCCTATCAATCACAACAGTCTGAACCCCAAGTGATCGCGGGGATGGTCCAGGACCAGACAGCATTTCGTTTCATTGTGATGGGGTTGCCACGAGCCAGAGGCCGACTCAACAGTATCTAACAACAACATAGAGGAGAGAACTGAGGCTCAGAGACGTGAGGCCACAACCCCAAAATCCCCCGGCTGCTATGGAGAGGAGGTGGGCTTCACGGACAAGTCCCTGTGATGGCCTGGGGCTATGAGAGGCTGCACTTGCCTGAGGATGTTTCCCAGGCCTACCGAGGCCACCCAGATCCTTCTACTGAGTCATGCGCCCCCAGCTGGGCAGGGCAGGAAGGGCCTGGGGGTAAGGATGGGTTTGAGGTTGATGCTGTCTTTTGTCCTCGATGACAATTATAATTTTATTACATTTCACCCCTTGAGTACATATCTGTTTAACGTTCTGTATGAGGAGGTGGGACGTACACCTAAAGCAATTCTGAAGCATAATGATTGTCTCAGGGAAGTGCTGGGGCAGTGGTCTGAGTGGTGAGTTGTAGGAGCCACTTGTTTTTACTTGAAAGAATAACTGATAAACCGTGGTTATTCAGACTTTGGTATTTGCTAGATATTTTTCCACAAGTGACCAAAATGAGCCAGTCACTTCAAGGAAAACAACTGACAGTATTTGTTGGCAATGATTAAAATTCCAACTGTATCCACCACCATGAGTTTGACAGCTTCTCAGGTTTTAAAGACTTTTCTGATGAGATAAGTGGTGATATTAACATAATATTTTGATAGTATATAATGAAACATGTCAAATGTGGGAGATCAGCTTAACTCAGTGAACCACTATTTTCCAAATGACCAGTGTATGATATGACCAAATCATGCCTGAGGAACAGATCCATTTAAAGAACAAAACAGACCAGTGGATTTTAATGTACAGATGAAAGAAATTTCATTCATATGGTGTCAGAGTCCGCGTTATAGTTAATCTTTAAGAAACTACCACTTGTTAAATTTTGGTAAAATACCAAAAAAATAAAAATAAAAACCTACACACAAATATTGGATTTTTTAAAAATTTTATTAATAAGAACTCTTCTAACTACAGCAGTGGTGATAAAAAGCAAACCAGAAAATACAGTGATTAAGAGCTTAACTTCTGAGCTTTGGAACAAGCTGTGTGACTGAAGGATACATTGTTTAGCTTCTCTGAGCATCAATCTACTCCCCTGCCACGTCGGGATACTAATGCCCCGCCCAGAGGGCGTTTCAATGAAAACATGAAATAACGTATGTGTATTTTAATGTACAGGAGCCCTGGTGTCACAGTGGTTAAGCACTCAGTTGCTAACTGAATGATTCAAACCCACAAATCTGCTTCCATAAAGATTTACAGCCTTGGAAACCCCATAGGGCAGTTCTACCCTGTCCTATAAGGTCACTTGCGGTAGTTAAGGTTGTGTGTCAACTTGGCTGGACCTGGTTGAGTGGCTGGGCAGCTGGGGGTAGTTATTCCCCATGATAAGATGGCAGTCAGCTCCATTGTGGGATCTACCACAAGCAGCTTTAGGGATGTGGTCTACTTCCCATATATAAGAAACAGCTTTGGGAATGGTCTCTAGCTTATGGCATGCTTGAACTCTGCATGTAGCTGTGTCGTTGTTCAGCAGCCTGCCATGCTCTGCTGACCTGGGGACTTCCAATGGACTTGAATTAATGGCCTGCCGTGTGGTTTGGTAACATCAGGACTGTGCCTTGTTTCTTGTCAACCTTGGGTTTGTCAGCCTCAGCAGCCAGCAGCTGAATGAAGAAAAGCCTCCAGCTTCAGTGGGCCTGGAGCAGGAGACAGAACTGAAGCCCAAGGTTGAGGGGCTTTCACCCAGCCCCTAGAGCTTGGCATTTTGAACTTGGACTTAAAGCCTCCAAATTGTAAGAATAAACTCCTGTTTGTTAAAGCCATCCAATTTGTGGTATATTCTTGTCAGGGCAGTACTAGGTAACTGAAACAGTCACTGTTTGTTGGTTGGTATTGTGATGTAATGTATGTGTATCAGTCAATATTCAGCCAGGAACGACGTATTTAAACAGAGATTCCCTCTGTAGTTAATACAGAAAATTAACTACACAGGTAACAGAAGAGCTAAGAAGCCAAACACGATGGGACAGCCACCCAGAGATTACTTTCACTTCTAGGCTTGAGGGGAAAAGGGGGGAAGATGGGGCTTGCAGGGGAGCAGGGACACCTGGAGGAAGCTGGAAGCAGGGTGAGCCCACCTGTGGGAGCTGGGACCATAGAGGAGACGTGGCTTCTGTCAGAAATGCTGCCTTCGGCAGAGTGACAGGTCAGAAATACCCAGACTTCTCTCTTGTCCTGCCTTCCTGTCTCCTATCCACCAGTCAAGGGAGCCTGGGAAATGAAGGTGCAGGGTCAGCTCTGCAACACACGGCAGAGGGGGCAGAACTAGGAATGGAGCTGAGGGCAAAGAGGCCCAGGAGCAGCACAAGAGGTGCCCATCCCAGTCAGCAAATAGCTGGGATTCCTATGCTTTTCTTCATATTATTAAAGTAATACTAGTTAGAGATGTCTTGGTTGTTACAGAAACCCACTCATGCTAGAGCACCCATGGAAAAATGGAAACCCAAGGGCAAGACCATGGAGGAATCAGGGTCTGGAAATGTCACTGGGGTCTCTCGCTCTCCTCTGCTTCTCTTTGTGACTGCTCTGTCCTTCTTCAGACTCCTTGGGCCATGGAGCAGAAGATGGCCACCACAGCTCCCAGATCCACAGACTGAGCCTGGATCCCTCAGGCCCTTTTCCAGATTCCTGAGGAAGGCATTCTGATTGGCCCAGCTAGGTATCAGTGCCTGTGCTGAACCAATCAGCTCTGGCCGAGGAGATGGAGGCACATGTCTTCAGAACCCTCACCAACCATGGGTGGGGAGCACAGCCCATGCATTTGGGAGCTAGGCAGACCCTCCCAACCCCTGACTAGAGATACAGAAAATACTAAAAGCATTTTATTGTTTGGATTGAATAGATATTTTTGGTATTTGTTTTCAGATTTTTCTATGAGTATCTATTTTCTTATGGTTGAGATCATGCTATATATGAAATTTTTGTCCTATTTGATCAGTTAACACACTATCCTAGTTATTTTCTCATCTCATTATAAAACTCACTAATTTAGGTTGTCCCTAATTTTATTTTTAACATAGACAATTAGAGTAATAAGCAGCCCTATCCTGAAGGAGCCCTGGTGCACAACAGTTAAGCATTTGTCTGCTCATTGAAAGGTTGGCAGTTCAAATCCACCCTGCAGCTCCAGGAGAGAGAGGCCTGATAATCTTCCCCTATAAAGATTACAGCCCACAGGAGACAAAGTTAGGAAAACTTCTTAGCCATAACTAAACACCTTGAGGGAATAAGTTGTTGGGCCTGGGGGCCCAGGACCATTGTCTTGGGGGACACTAAGGTCAACTGGCATAACAGTCCACAAAGACAATGTTCAACATCCTACTTCAGTGAGTAGTGACTGGGGTCTTAAAAGCTTGTGAGTGATCATCTAAGAAGCAACTATAAGTCTCTACCCAAAAAAGAATGAAGAAAACCAAAAACACAAGGAAATAATTAGCCCAAAGGAGTGAGAGACCACATAAACCCCAGCCTCCATTACCCTGAGACCAGAAGAACTAGATGGTGCCCAGCTACCAATGCTGACTGCTCTGAAAGGGATCATAATAGGAGATCCCAGAATGAGTAGGAGAAAAGTGTGAAGCAAAATGCAAAATCATAAAAAAAAAAAAAAAAAAGACCAGGCTTACTGGTCTGAGAGATTAGTGGAACCTTCGAGATTATGGCCCTTAGATGCCCTTCAAGCCTGGAACTGAATTCACCCTGTGGCTCAACTTTCAGCCAAATGATAGACAGGCCTATAAGGTGAACAATAACACCAGGGAGGTATGCTTCATTAGAATAATGGTTTTACAAGATCAAAAGAGCAGCATTTCCCAGGGATAAAGCTCAGACTTCCTTCTGAGGAGTGGCTGGTGGGTTTGAAACCACCAGCCTTCTGGTTAGCAGTCAAATGCCTTAGGCGCTATACCACCAGAGCTCCTCAAAGCTCAGAAGGGAGGAAGGGATGGGAAAGAAAGACTAAGGGAAATAGCAAACACAGGTAGGAAGTGGGACAAGAGCTACTACATTGTGGGGATTGCAGTCAACATCATGAAACAAAATGTGTATGAACTACTGTATGAAAAATGAATTAGCTCTGTAAACTTTCACCCAAATTACAATAAAAATTTTTTAAAAAAAGATGTCATTTGGAGGACTAAGATGCACTTGATCCAAGCCATGGTGTTTTGAATTGCCTCATATGAATGCAAAAGCTGGACAATGAACAAAGAAGACTGGGGAAAGAATAAAAAAGATTACAGCTTAGAAAACCTACGGGCAAGGCAATTCCACTCTGTCACATGGGGTCACTTTGAGTTGAAAGTCGACTCAATAACACACAACAACAAGCCCTATCCTGAAGCTTCCTGGGGATAAATTCCTAAAGGTGGTAGCAGTTTAGGGTCTACCACTCACGGCCGAGAAGGACCTCTTTACTGCCACCTTTGCCATAAATGAGCAATACCTGGTAAGATTTAAAAACAAAACAAACAAACAAAAACCCTTGTTCTTTACAAGGGAAGCCTAAAGTGAGAGTTTTGGAACTCACGGCCGAGAAGGACCTCTTTACTGCCACCTTTGCCATAAATGAGCAATACCTGGTAAGATTTAAAAACAAAACAAACAAACAAAAACCCTTGTTCTTTACAAGGGAAGCCTAAAGTGAGAGTTTTGGAAGTCAAAGGCAGGTGGACCACTTCTGCTGGTCACCCTTCTCTTGATAGTCCCTGGTCTTCAGAGCGTATAAGACAGAGGCATAATGACCAAACGTAATTTTTCACTTTTCTTGCTTGGCATTTGCACACTTATTTGATTAATTCTTCTTGTAGGTTCCACTTACCCACAAGACACAATCCTACAGACAGAGGCTGGGCTTAAATGGACTTTTGATCTCAACTGGGAGAAAGGAATTTGCTCAGCAAGTGAAGAAGGTAAAGTGAATTGTGAGGCCCAATGAGGATGATGTCTTCTCTCAATTTTTGTTATAAAATTTTTTAAAACACAGAAAAATAGAAAGAATTATACAACAAAACTCTGTATACCTTCCATCTGCATTCAGCCATGGTCTACAGTTTGCCACTTTTGGCCTTTTCTGTCTCTCTCTCTATTTCACTGTCTCTGTCTCTGTCTCTCATATATATATATATATATGTGTGTGTGTGTGTGTATATACACACACACACACACACACATATATATGCGCACAGTTGACCTTTGAATAACACAGGGACAGGGGTTGGGGCGCTGATCCCATGTAGTCAAAAGTCCACATATATAACTTTGGACTCCTTAAAAACTTAACTACTAATAGCCTATCATTGACTGGAGCCTTACCAATAACATAGTCGACTAACAATGTTATTGCTGTACCATTATGAGATTTTCACATTAAGATACTCACACACATACACAACAACAACAACAAAAAAAAAAAACCCACTGTCATCGAGTTGATTCTGACTCATAGCGACCCCCATTGGGTTTCCAAGGCAGTAAATATTAACAGAAATAGATTGCCCCATCTTCCTTCTGTGGAGCAGCTGGTGGGTTTGAAACACCAACCTTCTCGTTAGCAGTCAGATGCCTTAGGCACCGCACCACGAGAGCTCCTTTTACATACACAATAGATAAGTTTATTAACTGCATTCACTATTCATTGAGTGGAAGTGGATCATCGTAAAGGTCTTCATCCTCATCGTCTTCACGTTGAGAAGGCAGTGGAGGAGGAGGGGTTGCTCCTGCTGTCTCAGGGGTGGCAGAGGTGGAAGAGGTGGAGGAGGTGAAACAGGAGGCAGGCACACTCAGTGTAACTTTAAGGAAATACTTCATAATTTCTGTCTGACTTTTTTCCTTTTTCATCTCTCTAAAATATTTCCATACAGTACCAATCCTTCTTCCATCATTTGCTTTCATTTCAGCACCTGTATCCTAGAAGGGTCCATATCATAGTAAAAGCAGTCCTGAATAATTGCAACCCTTCTGCCAGACTGTCTAATGCTGCCAAAGGGGCAAGGAGGCCACATCTTCTGACCTCCTCTAACCCCACAAGAGGAAGACAGAATCACCATCAGTAGCCCAAGGCCTATTCCTGCAAGGCCAGACATGCTGCCTCCCTCCAGCCCTTTCACCAACCATTCCTCCTAAAGTACCCACCACCTCTCTGCTGGGTTTGATAATTTGCTGCAGTGGCCACACAGAACTCATGGATTATGGGGTTTATTAGGGAAGCACTAGGCTACAATTCTAGTTCAGGAACAACGCTCATTCTCTCTCAGCCTGCTGTCTCTCAGCCAATAGTCTCTCTCAGTCTCTCTCCCAGCATTGTATGTCTCTCAGTGTCTCTTTCTCAGCAGTGTGTGTCTCTCAGGAGTGCGTGTCTCCTGGCAGTGTGTCTTTCTCAGCCAGCAGTCAGAGAGACTCCTTCTGCCTCTAGGAGGGCTCCTTTTGAGGCCAAACCAACCAATCCCAACATCAGAATTCTATACACCTGAGAGAGAGTGAACTTCCCAGAAAATTGCTTTGTGCTGCTCCCAACAGAAATACCCCAGGTGGATAACTTTAACAATCAGGAGCTCCTCAGTTGCTTATGACAAATTCCACCAGGAGTTTACAAAGACTTATGCCTAGAAAAGCCATACCAGGTAATTTACTACACCGCAAATGCCTATCTGTTTTTTGGCACTGCTGCTTCTATATCTTCTTCCTCATCGTTTGGCACTGGTTCAGAGCACTCATCTCCATCAACTCATCTTCTGTTAATTCCTCTGGTTAGCTCTTGAGTTTCTCCAAGATCCATATCTTGAAAAAAAAATCCATGTATCAGTGGACCTGTGCAGTTCAAACCTGTGTTGTTCAAGGATCAATTGTATACACACACACATATAGAAAAGCAAAAATCAGTTGCTATCCAGTCAATTCTAGCTCCTGGTGACCTCGCCACCCCCTGTGTGTCAGGATAGAACTGTCCTCCATAGGGTTTTCAGTGGCTGATCTTTTGGATCGCCAGATTTTTCTTCAGAGGTGCCTCTGAGTGGACTCAGACCTCCAAATTTTCAGTTAGTAGCCGAGTGCACTGCTTGTACCACTCAAGGTCCCTCTCTCTCTCTCTCTCTCTCTCTCTCTCTCTCTCTAGATACAGATATAAATTTTCTGAACCATTTGAAAGGAGTTGGCAGACATCATGACCCTTCACCCCCAAATTCTTTTCATCTCTTAAAAATAAGGCCATTCTTCTACATGACTAAAAAATCAAAAACCCACGGCCATTGAGTCAATTCGGATTCATCATGACCCCCATGGCATTTCCGAGGCAGTAAATCTTTACAGAAGTAGATTGCCCCGTCTTGCTTCTGCGGAGTGGCTGGTGGGTTTAAACCACCAACCTTCTGGTTAGCAGTCAGATGCCTAGGCACTGTGCCACCAGAGCTACAATGCCATTATTACGCCTAAGAAAATTAACAGTGATTTCACGATTTCATTAAACATTTCAAGTAAACTAATTCAAATTTTTGGAGGACTGATTGATATTGAAAAGCAACTTCAAGGAATAAATCTATATGTAAAAGTCCCCAGCACAACTCAAAATATTAGATGGGAAACTAAGGGGGCAGTGAGTTTATGTTAATGGAGGAAGAACAATTCGGAAAAGGAGGGTGAGAATGTTTGCACAACTTGAACAATGTAATCAGTGTCATTGAATTGTACATGTAGCAATTGCTGAATTCCTCTATGTTCTGCTGTGTATATTCTCAACAATAATAAAAAACAATAATAAAAATAAAATTAAGAAAGGAAAAGTATCCAGCACACAGTATTGGCACACAGTAGATACCAGTGTCCCCCCAACACTGCTGACTTCCATCATAACTGCCACCTTTAAAAACACTTAGGTAATTGCAGCTAGGTTCCCTCTGTGAGTCCTTAATGCTCCCTTGCAGCCACGGGAGAGGAGACTCTGAAGGCAAGAGGAAAATTGCTGGAACAAAAGACAGAGTCACAGGGCACTGAACTTGGCCTCGCCAGCCTCCCAGTAATAGCGCCAGAGAGGGGATCAATGCCAGCCAATGCCGCCCAGCCACAACATGGCAGACAGAGCTGGGCTGCTGGCCGGGGTCCCTCCACTTACCAGGGCAAGAGTGTTTTTTTTTTTTTTTTAATTGTTTTCAAAACAGATTTCATGTGGTCCCAAAATGAGACCATGATTGTAAATTAAAGTATAATTAGCCTTTACGCTTTTATATTCATTAACTCTTCTCTGTTAATGATGTTAGGCTGGAGCAGAAACCCTGCATTATGAAACCACATCCAGGAAATAAAATAGTGATTTAGATAATGGCCACAATGTATTGCTACTTACACATAATTAAACAAATGCTCCATTTAAACTTGGAAACATGACTGAATGTTGATTAACCCTCGCCCAGCAATTCTGTGTGGGACTGGGGAAGGGGAGGCGCCGTGAGCTGGTCCATAACAAGTGTCTGGGCCAGTCACGTCTGCCCGCTACATCTGCCCATCATGGCCATCCACCATGGCCGTCAGACACACCTGCACAGGCCAGGTGCAGGCCTTGTGCCAGGGAGCATGGCCGTGAGTGACAAGGACACAAGAGTGCTCCTGGGACCACTCAACTGTGCCATGCCCCGGCTCAGCCAACAGCGAGTGCAAAAAGCCTGGAGCCCACCTCCCCAGAGATCACCTCCCAGTACATACTGGACTTAATGAGACCTGACTCAAGGGTTTATGGAAAATGTTTATATTTTGTTCCATTATAATGAATTGTTAAACATGTAAGTAATTCAGACATGTAGCGAATAAAAGGTAAAGTTTCTGTTTCTCAAACCCATTGCCAAAGAACTTTCAATAATTTCTGTCTGGCCTTCCAGATGCCTTTTCTGAGTATACCTTTTCCAGATATAATATGTTGTCTTGGTTTTGTTCTCCCTGAGCTGACTCTGAGTAGGAGATGGAATACTGATAGCTTCTTTGGGAAGTGACCTCAGGAAAAGCCAGAAGAGAAGGAATTAAGACAAGAAAGGGGAAGCAGCAAACAAAGGGTGTGTGATGATACCAGTAAGCAGTCTGGTGGTGCAGTGGTTAAAGCATTTAACTGCTAACCAAAAAAAAAGGTCAGTGGTACAAACCCACCAACCACTTGTGGGAGAAAGATGAGGCAGTCTCTTTCCATAAAGATGTACAGCCTTGGAAGCCCTATGGGGCAGTTCTACTCTGTCCTATAAGGTCACACACTATGAGTCAGAATCAACTCTATGGCAGAGGGTTTTGGTGTTTTTTTTTTTTAACTGAATCAGTTTTTTTGGGAGCTCTGGTGGCGTAGTGCCTAAGGCACTTGACTGCTAACCAGAAAGCTAGCAGTTCAAACCTACCAGCCACTCCTCGGAAGGAAGACTGGGCAATCTACTTCCATAGAGAGACTGCCTTGGAAACCCAAGGAGGGGTCACTATGAGTCATAATCTACTCAATGGCAGTGAGTTTGGTTTGGTTTTATCAGTTGTTTAGTGCTGAATAAAAACTACCTCAAATCCTAAAGTGGCTTAAGACAACAATAATTATTTATTCTCTCTCATAGTTCTGTGGGTCTTGATGCAGACAGGACGCAGCAGGGATGACCTGTCTTGACTCTACAATGTCTGAGACCTGGTGGAAAATTTGAAACTGGGGCTGCACTCATCGAAGGTCACTCACTCACATGTCTGGCAGTCGATGCTGCCTATCCCTTGGGGACCTAGCTGGGGTCAGCTGAAACCTCTACACACAAGCCTGGGCTCCTCAAACATGGTGGCTGAGTTCCCATGGCAATCATCCTGAGAGAGAAAAAAGCATCAGCACCAAGTTGAAGCCATATTGCCTGTTATGACCAGAAGTCACACCACAATCAGTTACAAAGGTCTGCGGAGGTCCAATGATGGAGGAATGTCTTGAGCTCATGTAACAAGAACATGAGGGAAAATACAATCTGCCATAGTTACCAGGCAAGTTACCCCTGTGGGTATCTGGAGCTCAATCCTATTGGGGAACTCTGGGAGACAGTGCAGCACAAACCTCAGAGTTATCCCACCCAAGGGGGAGGGCACAGAGTATTGTCAGTGTTGCCTTGTGTCCCAGTCTTCCTTCCTCCTTACATCTGCCAAGCCACTCTCTCTTCTAAATGCACCCACCTCCACCTAAATTCTACCTGTTCCAGTCTTCTCCCCTTGTGACCTCCTGTAGGAAGTGCTCCTAGATTTGCCACTGACAGGACCTCACTTCCTCTGAGCTCCCAGCCAAGACTCTTGCTAGGTTTGTCCAAGGGTTCTGATCACATTCACTCAAAGCATGCTATAGTCACCCTGAGTCTTTGTGGGTCAACTCACCTCCTCCTGCCTTTCATCTCTGCCTGCCGCCCCCAGCCTGTAGCCCAGGGCCCTGCAGAGATAAGTGTTCAATCACTATGACAGCAGCTAGCTTCTTTGAGGGCAGAGTTCTGTCTGATTTTTCTCTCTGGGGTCCCAGAATTCAGCACAGGGCCTGGTACCAAGTGGGCATCATTTATCCATTCATCCATTTGTCAGGCATGCATTGAGTGTTGCTCCATGCCAGGCCTGTGCTAGGTGCTGGTCACACCCTCGACGAACAGAGCAGACCCAGGAACAGCCATCAGGCAGGTATGGGGAGATGCTGGGATGGGAGAAGTGGTTGGAAGCTCTTGACCCAGCCTAGTGTGGGGAGGAGGGAAAGGGAACTCCAAGGAGAGAGATGTGTGGGTTGTACCAAAACAAGTTAGTTAAGCTGGGAAGTACATGTTTCAGAATCCCTTTTTGCATAGATCCAATTTGGCCAAAAGAGCAATTTATGTAAGATTTGGAAAGTGGACATGAAGCAGTGCCTCTTCCTCCCTGAAGGTTATAGTCATTATACATGGTGATGGGCAAAGAAGGGCCCTGTGGGCTCCAGCTTATTCTCCCTCTTTTCCACTTTGTGTCTCATTTTTCTTAACTGCTGATCCTGGTGACCAACCACAGCAACCAGACCCATCTCCAATGCTTGGCCCAGAACCCACAGAGGTAGTAAGTAGCCACATAGATGTGATAGCTTCCCATAGACTTCTCCAGTAGTACCCCTGACAGCTGGACCAACCTGGCTTCTCAGATTGACTGGTGGAGGCTCCTTCTCTGATTCTCCAACCCTGCATTCTGGCCTTCATCTCCCCAGCCGCTCCCTCAGACATGTCAGGTCTAAGCCCCATAATAAATCTATATCCTGTAACACTCTAATGGCTTTGCTTCCCTGGCCAAAGCATGACAAATATAGTTACTGGTATTGGCATTGGTTCCAGGGGAACAGATCTTTAAGAATGGGAATCTGGCATGGGTTCTTCAATACGAGTAGATTTACAGATTAAGGACCCTGTTGGTTGCCAGGGGTAAAGTGGACACTAGTGGTCCATGGCATGTACTGTTAGTTTTCTAAGTTTGCCATTAAATATATATATATATATATATATATATACACCACACATTGAGTGGCTTTTAAGAACAGAAATTTAGTGTCTCACTTCTAGAAGCTAGTAGTCCTAATTCAGGGTGTCGACAGGACTATGCTCCCTTTGATGTCTCTAGGGGACAATCCTTTCTTGTTTCTCTCAGCTTCTGGTAGTCCCAGGCATTCCTGGCTTGTAGATACATCTTCACATAGTCATTCTTCCCCTGTCTATCTCTCTGTGTCTCTTCTCCTCTTTCATAAGAACATCACCAACCAATGACCATGCATAGGGTTGGTAGACAATGTTTCTACAAGTGTTATTTGTATGTTCTATAAGAATGCCCAGGTATATAGTAGAGCTGACAAGAGACAAGGTTATAGTCACTTCTTGGCCACAGCCAACTACCCGGAGGGAGCAAGTAGTTGGACCTGTGGGCTCAGAGCCATGGTCGCAGAGGACATCAAGCTCAATTGGCATAACATACTACACAAAACATGCCTCCACTTCCTACTTTGGCGAGTAGTGACTGGGATCTTAAAAGCTTGCAAGTGGCCACCTAGATACAACGATGGGTCTCTCCTCATCCAGAGCAAAGAAGAATGAAGAAAACCAAAGACGCATGGAAACAATCAGTCCAAACGACTGGTACACCATGTGATCCTCAGCCTATATGACTATGAGACCAGAAGAATTAGATGGTCCCCAGCTACCACTGTCAACCACTCAGAGAGGGATCTATGTAGGAGATCCTGGATAGAGTGAGAGAACAATGTGGAACAAAACTCAAAATCATAAATAAGGAACAGGTTTGCTAGTCTGATAAAGCCTGGGAAACCCCTGAGACTATGGCCCTAGTGGGAGCTCTGGTAACATAGTGCCTAAGGCACTTGACTGCTAACCAGAAGGCTGGCGGTTCAAACCCACCAGCCACTCCTCGGAAGGAAGATGGGGCAATCTACTTCTGTAGTGATACTACCTCAGAAACCCAAGGAGGGGTCGCTGTGAGTCGGGTCCAACTCAACGGCACATAACAACACCAACAACAACATGGCCCTAGCTGTCCTTCGGGTCTGGAATTGAACCCCCTCCTGTGGCTTCTAGCTAAACAAAAGACAGGCATATAGGCTGAACGTTTACATTAGGTAGATATACTCCTTAGAAAGATCAGTCATGAGAGAACTGAAGGGCTGTGTATGTACAGGGAGACAGCTCAGGGGGCAGGAGTGCATGGGAGGGAAGGACACAGGGAAGGGGTAACTATGGGGAGGAAATGAGAAAAGAGCTGTTGCATTGTGGGAAATTGCAGTCTATGTCATGAGACAAAGTATATGTGAACTGCTGTATGGAAAATGAATTTGCTCTGTAAACTTTCACCCAACTCACAATAAAAATTTAAAAAAAAAAAAAAACACACTACTCTGATTGGATTAGGGCCTACTCTACTCCAGTATGACCTCTGTTAACTTAATTGGTAACATCTTCATAGACCCTATTTCCAAACAAGGTCACATTCACGGGTACAGAGGAGCAGGGAGGTTAGGACTTCAGTACATCTTTTGAGGACACAATCCAATCCATAGCACACTGGTAAAGCAGTTATTTAAATTATCACCTTTAGATCCCTGGAGTCAAGTGCCTACAGAAGCCTCTGGATGACCAAGTAGCTGCTGCCATAGAAATATCAGTGGAAATAATCAGTAGAAGGACTGTAGCATTGGTTGGTTGCTGTACCTGAAAACTTGAAGGGAAGGAAAAACGAAGGTCTGAGTGAGGAACCACAGAGCATCTATGATTGTTGTAAAAGAACACCTTATCTCCTGTAGTGTCAAAATTTCTGAAAACTAAGACCCAAGTCTCATCCTGTGAGTAGCTGAATCACGTTAATTGAATTAACAAACTTTCAAGTCTCTAATGTTAGAGTTAGGAATTAATTAATCAGGAAGGAATAGAATTCTAAACATGGAGATGGGCATATGAGCAGATTATAATGACGCCAAAGACCTTGAACCCCGAATCTTGCCAGAGAAGCAGCCCTTCCTCTCCTTCTGGGGTAGGTACTCTTCTCTTGCCTGAAGAAGCCCTCATAAACTTTCTTGAGGCAGTGTCATTGCAAGGAAATGGTGATCTTCCTCAACTTACCCCTTCCTCTCATTGCTTTTAGATCTATAACCAGACTCAAGACCAGGCAGTCTCCAGAGGATCAAGTATAAAGTGTGACCATGAGGAAACAACGTACATGTCAAAGGAGCTACAGGAAGTTGCCACTATATTTTGACAGTGAAATATGGATGGAAATGGACCTCAGTTACCTAGTACTGCTGTAACAAAAACACTACTGTGGGTGCCATTAAAGAATAGGAATTTATTCTCTCACAGTTTTGGAGGCTAGGAATCTGAATTCAAGGCATCAGCAGGGCTGTGTTCTGTCCACTCTAGAAAATTATCCTTTGTCTATTTCCACTTCTGGTAGCCCTTGGTGTTTCTTGGCATTTCTTGGCTTGTAAATGGATCTTAACATGATGTCTTCCTCCTCTGTCTCTCTGTGTCTATGTTCCCCTTTATAAAACACCACTCAGAAGGGATTAGGGTTAGGACCCACCCTACTTGGGTTGGATATCATTAACATAAAAAAAGAAAAGTCCTACTTCCAAATAGGTCCACATTCACAGGTACAAGTATTAGAACTTAAACATATCTTTCAGGGGAACACAATTCAATTCATAACAGGACCCTAAGGGATCATATTGGAAGGAACAGAATGTTGGATCTGGGTGAATATACTGATGTAGGAGCACTAAGCACAGATTCTGAATTCATTGTGCTAACTCAGACAGCTGGGAGGGGCTCTAAGGGTTTACTCAGTTGGTTCACCAAAAACTGGTACCAAAGGTTGTCTACAATGAGTGAAGTTGAGACACCAGAATTTCCTTAAACCCACTGCCATTGAGTCAGATCTGACTCACTGCGACCCCTCCTTGGGTTTCTGAGGCAGTATCACTACGGAAGTAGATTGCCCGACCTTCCTTCTGAGGAGTGGCTGGTGGGTTTGAACCGCTGGCCTTCTGGTTAGCAGTCAAATGCTTTAGGCACTATGCCACCAGAGCTCCTAGAATTTCCTTGGGATAGTGTAAAAGAAGGTATTTAAAGGCTTAAAAAGATTGGAATACTAGAGTGGATTTATAGTTTAAGACCTACTCACCCACCCTGTCACTATGTCTCCCCAGACACACTAATCAAGGACACACTTAGCAAGGCTTTGAAAACTGCATTAGCAAGGGGAGCCCTAGCAGTTTTGAAAAGCTCTGTAATGTCTATTTTCTGCAGGACAGAAATGATAGCTGGAAACAATGCATGGAACTGGGCTCTCTGAATCCAGTGGGGATGGGATACCAGGTGGCAGGGGCCAAGTGGTAGAACTTAACCTCCAAAGACAAGGTGGGCACAATTACTATAAGGGACAGTGGAGCCAAACAGTAATCAGAATGGTCTGACATGCAGAGATCTTTGGTGGTGGCTAATGAATCATGGTGCTTCTAAGATTGAAATAAATGGGCATCCTAATAAAGCCTTAATTGTGTAACCAGAAAGGCTCTAGGTCTTTGGAACAGAAGTCTGAGATGAATCAACTTAATAGAGAATCGAGGCCCCTCCATCAATTCCCAGACTTGAGCAGTTTATAGACTCAGAGGTCCTTGAATCAGGAAGGCTGGATCCCCTTGAAGAGCTTGCTATACAGCCAAAAGTGTATACTGTAAATCTTCCTCCCAGTTTTTCCTCAAAAGGGACTTGAAGCCATTTACTCGGGTGACTGTGCACTGGAGACAGGAAAATAACCAAATTTTTAAAAGGATTATTGGATACTAACTCTGAACTGACACTGATTCCTGGAGACCCAAAATATCACCAGTCAGAGAAGGCCTTCTGGAAGTATTCTGTACATTTATTGCTGTATAGCAAACCATCCCAAAACTTAGTAGATTAAAACAACCATTTTATTGTATTCTGTTATTTTGTGGATCAGGAATTCAGGCAGAGCTCAGTGGGAAATTCTTCTGTTCCTTGTGACATCAACGGAGGTTACTCGATGGTACTCAGCTGGTACTGGACTGTTAAGAAGGGTCCAAGACAGTTCCTCTCATGTATCTGGTGCCTTGGCAGGGATGTCTGGAAGACAGCTCAGAAGGGACTAGAACACCTAGCATGGTGGTCTCAGAGGAGTCAGATTTCTTACATTTGCCACAATGCTTCTGCCAAAACCACCACCCACGACTTAAGGGAATTTTTATTTTATTGATTTATATTGTGATTTGGGTGAAAATTTACAGAGCAAATTCACTTTCTATACAACAGTTCACATACACTTTGTCTCATGACATCGACTACAATTTACTCCAATGCAACAGCTTCCCTCCCACTTCCTCCCAATAGTTACCTCTTCCCTGTGTCTTAAGGGAACTTTTTATCTATAGTCATGGTATTCCACACAGCATTGCTTCTGACCAGGAAACTGATTTTGCAATAAGTGGTATGGCAATGGGCCCACAGAGTTCACTGATCTTATCATATTTCCCATCCCCCTGAAGCCACTGGCTTTATAGAATGCTCACTCAAATGGCCTTTTGAAGACCCAGTTATAACACCAGCTAGGTAGCAAAAGCTGGCAGGGCTTCAGCAGTATCCTCTAGGAGCTCATGTATGATCTGAATCTGTATGCAATATATGGTGTTGTCTCTCCCATAGCCAGGATTCACAAGTCCAATAGTTTAGGATAGCAGTGGGTGTGTAGGTCTTCTCACTATTATTCCTACTGTCAGTGTTAGGGGCTGGCGAGTCAGTTCTGACTCATAGCAACCCTACATACAACAGAACTAAACAGTGTCAGGTCCTGCTCCATCCCCACAATTGTTGCTATGGTTGAGCCCATTGTTGCAGCCACAGTATCAATCCATCTTGTTGAGGGTCTTCTACTTTTTCACTGACCCTCTGTTTCACCAAACATGATGGCCTTCTCCAGAGATTGGTCCCTCTTGATAACATGTCAAAAGTACGTGAGACAAATTCTCATGATCTTCACTTCCAAGGAGCATTCCAGTTGTACTTCTTCCAAACAGATTTCTTCATTCCTCTGACAGTCCATAGTGTATTCGGTATTCTTCACCATCACCATAATGCAAAGTTAATTCTTCTTCAGTCTTCCTTGTTCATTATCCAGCTTTTGCATGCATATGAGGTGACTGAAAACATCATGGCTGGGGTCAGGCTCACCTTAGTCCTCAAAATGACCTCTTTGCTTTTTAATATTTTAAAGATATCTTTTGCAGCAGATT
This sequence comes from Orycteropus afer afer, assembly GCF_000298275.1. Taxonomy (NCBI): domain Eukaryota; kingdom Metazoa; phylum Chordata; class Mammalia; order Tubulidentata; family Orycteropodidae; genus Orycteropus; species Orycteropus afer. The sequence goes on from NW_006922198.1 coordinate 370,216, forward strand.
TGTCCAATGCAATATGTCACTGGATTTCTTAACTGCTGCTTCCATGGGTGTTGATTGTGGATCCAAGAAAAATGAAATCCTTGACAATTTCACTATTTTCTCTGTTTATCATGATGTTGCTTATTGGTTCAGTTGTAAGGATCTTTGTTTTCTTTTTGTTAAGGTATTATACATAATGAAGGCTGTAGTCCTTGATCTTTATTAATAAGTGCTTCAAGTCTTCTTCACTTTCAGTAAGCAAAGTTGGGTCATCTGCATATTGCAGGCTGTTAATGAGCCTTTCTCCAATCCTGTTGCCTCATTCTTCTTCATATAGTCCAACTTCTCGGGTTATTTGCTCAGCAAAGAGACTGAATAAGAATAGTGAAAAGATACAACCCAGATGCACACCTTTCCTGATTTTAAACCACACAGTATCTTCTTGTTTTGCTTGAATGATCACCTCTTGGTCTATGTACAGGTTCCTCCTGAAGATAATTAAATGTTCTGGAATCCTCATTCTTCACAATGCTATCCATAATTTGTTATGGTCCACACAGTTGAATGTCTTATCATAGTCAATAAAACACAGGTAAACATTTTTCTGTCGTTCTCTACTATAAGCCAAGATCCACCTGATATGAGCAATGACAACCTTCTGTTCTGGTTACCTAGTGTCACTCTGACAAGCATATGTACCACAAATGGGGTGGCTTGAACAAATAGGAGTTTATTCTCTTACAGTTTAGAGGCTTTAAGTCTGAGTTCAGAGTGCCAGGCTCTAGGGGCTGGGTGAAAGCCCCTCAACCTTGGGCTTCAGCTCTGCCTCCTGCTCTTGGGCCAATGAAGCTGGGGGCTTTTCTTCACTCACTGCTGGCTGCTGAGGCTGACAAGCCCAAGATTGATAAGGAATAAGGTACAGTCCTGATGTTACCAAACCACATGGCAGGCCATTAATTTAAGTCCATTGTAAGTCCCAAGATCAGCAGAGCATGGCAGGCTGCTGAACAATGACTCGGCTACATGCAGGGTTCAAGCGTGCCATAAGCTAGAGACCATTCCCAAGACCACATCCCTGAGGCAGCTACTCAGCTGCTCATAGTAGCTTCCACCATGGAGTGGATTACCAGTCTTATCATGGGCAATACTACCACCAGCTGCCCAGCCACTCAACCAAGTCCAGCCAAGTTGACACACAACCTTAACTACCACAACCTCATTCCACGTCCTCTTCTGAATATGCCATGAATTTCTGCAGTTTCCTGTCTATGTACTGTTGCAACTGTTGCAACCATTTTTTAATTATCTTCAGCAAAATTTTACTTACATATGATATTAATGATATTGTTCAACAATTTCCACATTCTGTTGGATTACCTTTCTTTGAAATGGGCACAAATATGGATCTCTTCAAGTCAGTTGGCCAGGTAGCTAGGGACCACATTCTCAGAGGTTTCACCAGTCTCTATCAGGCTACTAAGTCTGTTTTTTTTTTTAATGTTTTTGAGTTTTATTCCACATTTTCCTCCCACTCTATCCAGGATCTCCAATTTTGGTCCCTTTCCGAGAGGTCAGCAGTGGTAGCCAGGTACCATCGACTTCTTCTGGTCTCAGGGCCATGAAGCTGAGCTTCCCATGTTCCTTCCACTAGTCCCTTGGACTAATCATTTCCACATGTCCTTAATTTTCTGCACTCTTCTTTGCTCTGGATGAGGAGAAACCAATTGTTGCATCTTAGATGGCTGCTCACAAGCTTTTAAGACCCCAGTGGCTACTCACCAAAGGAGGATGTAGAACAATGTTTTTGTGTAATATGTTATGCAAATTGAGCTTGATGTCCTCCGTGACCATGTTCCCAAGCCCACAGGCCCAGTGATTCAGTCCCTCAGGGTGTTTGGCTGTGGCTAAGAAGTTGCCCTCTGTAAACTCTATTATAACTATATATGGACATTCTTATAGCATGTACAAAAACATATGTGGAAATATCTGCCAAACTTATATATTCCCTTTTATGTACCTGTACTTGATCATGTTGCCTGTCTACCTATGTATCCACCTGTAGATTAACGTTTGTTACTACTGATAGTGCAGTGGAGTGGATGTAGAAGAACTTAACCGTATTGTCTGTACCCCTTGTGCACCTCTCTGGGCCTTCCTTTTCCTTAGTGTTATTGTGTTGATCACTCGCTTTTGGTATATTTCAAGGTTGTATTTTGGCTCTCATGGACTTGTTTCAATATTCTTCAGCTTCAACTTGAACTTGCATGAGCATTCCACAGTTGGCTCCTGGCCTTGTTCTGACTTAAGCTTTTCCGTCATCTCTTTCCACAGATGTAGCTGACTTGATTCCCATTTATTCTATCCAGGGAGGTCCATGTGTATAGTCACCATTTATATTGCTGAGAAAAGGTATACACAATGAGCTGCACTTGTCTATAAGTTTGTCATACTGTGGTGGCTTGTGTGTTGCTGTGATGATGGAAGCTATGTCACCAGTATTTTAAATATCAACAGGGTCACCCAGAGTGGACAGGTTTCAGTGGAGCTTCCAGACTAAGACACACTAGGAAGAAGGCTGTGGTGGCCTACTTCTGAAAAATTTGGTCACTGAGAACCTTATAAATAGCAGCAGAACATTATCTGATATAGCAGCTGTGGTAGTTAAGGTTGTGTGTCAAGTTGGATGGGCTGTGATTTTGAGTGGCTTGGCAGCTGGATGTAGTTATTCCCCATGATGAGATTGTAATCACTTCCATGGTGGAATCTGCTGTGAGAAGCTAAGTCATTGAAATGGAGTCTTCAGGGTATGGCCTGCTTCCAGTATATATGGAGAAACTTTGGGAGAGGTCTCTGGTTTTTTGGCACATTTTGGATCCTGCATTTGGCTAAGTCTTCATCTCCAATTCCTGGACTTGAACCAGTGGTCTGACATGTTGCCTGCTGATCTTGGAATTGTGCCATTTTTACCTGCCAATCCCGGGTTCATCAGCCTCAGCAGCCAGCAGTTGCATGAGTTAGAAGAAGCCGCCAACTCCAGTGGGCCTAGAACAAGAGGCAGAGCTGAAGCCCAAGGTTGAAGGGTCTTCACCCAGACCCTAGAGCCAGCACTCTGAATTCAGACTTCTAGCCTCCCAAACTGTAAAAGAATAAAGTCCTGTTTGTTAAAGCCATCCTTTTGTGATATTTCTGTTACAGCAGCCCTGGAGAAGTAAAAAGGAGCTCTGGTGGCACAGTGCATAAGGCATTTATTTGGCTGCTAACCAGAAGATCAAGAGTTCAAATCCACTAGCTGCTCCATAGGAGGAAGATGAGGCAACTACTTCTGTAAAGATTTACAGCCTTGGAAACCCAGTGATGGTTGCTATGAGTTGGAATCGACTTGACGATAGTAGGTTTTTGGAGAGAACTAAAACAGTGCCAGAAGATCAGCCCCGCAGATTGGAAGGCACTCATAATACAACTGTAGAAGAACTGCTTCCTAAAAGTAGAGTCAACCTTAATGACATGGATGGAGCCAACTTTCAGGACCTTCATTTGCTGATGTGGCACAACTCAAAATGAGAAGAAACAGTTGCACACATCTGTTAATAATTGGAACATGGAATATATGAAGTATGAATCTAGGAAAATTGGAAGTTGTCAAGTATGAAATGGAACACATAAAGTTCGATATACTGGGCATTAGTGAGCTGAAATGGACTGATGTGGGCCATTTAAAATCAGACAGTCTTATGATCCACTATGCCAGGAATGACAAATTGAAGAGGAATGGTGTCATATTCATCATCAAAAGAACATTTCAAGATCTATTCTGAAGTACACCACTGTCAGTGATAGGATAATATCCATATGCCTATAAGAAATACCAGCTAATACAACTACTATTTAAATTTATACACCAACTACTAAAGCCAAAGATGAAGAAATTGAAGATTTTTACCAACTTCCGCAGTCTGAAATTGATCAAACATGCTGTTCTGGTTACCTAGTGCCACTCTGACAAAAATATACCACAAATGGGATGGTCTTAACAAACAGGAGTTTATTCTTAAAATTTGGAGGCTTTAAGTCCAAGTTCAAAGTGCCAGGCTCTAGGGGCTGGGTAAAAGCCCCTTAACCTTGGGGTCCAGCTCTGCCTCTTGCTCCTGGCCCACTGAAGCTAGAGGCCTTTCTTCACTCAGACAGCTGCTGGCTGCTGAGGCTGACAAACCCAAGGTTGACAAGTAAAAATGCATAGTCCCGATGTTACCAAACCACACAGCAGGACATTAATTTAAGTCCATTGTAAGTCCCAAGGTCAGCAGAGCATGGCAGGCTGCTGAACAACGACACAGCTACATGCAGGGTCCAAGCATGCCATAAGCTAGAGACCATTTCCCAAGGCTTCTGCTTATATACAGGAAGTAGACCACATTCCCTAAGGCAGCTACTCAGCTGCTCCCAGTAGATTACACCATGGAGTTGATTACCAGTTCTCATCATGGGGAATACTACATCCAGCTGCCCAGCCACTCAACCAGGCCCAGCCAAGTTGACACACAAACTGAACTACCACACATGCAATCAAGGTACATTGGTAATTACTGATTATTGGAATGCAAAAGTTGGAAAGAGAAGAAGGATTAGTGATTGGAAAATATGGCCTTGGTGACAGAAATGGCACTGAAGATCTCATGATAGAATTTTGCAAGATCAACAACTTACTCATTGTAAATGCTTATTATTCCTAGTGCCTTAGTTATCTAGTGCTGCTATAACTGCAATACCACAAGTGGATGGCTTTAACAAACAGAACTTTATTCTTTTACAGTTTAGGAATTCAGGGTGCCAGCTACAGGGGAAGGCTTTCTCTCTCTGTTGGCTCTGGGAAAATGTCCTTGTCTCCTTTCAACATCTGTGGGCCCAGTGTTCCTTGGTGATCTCCATGTGTCTTGGCATCAATTTTCCCCTGGGTTTAGGAGGTTCCCAATGCAGAGACCCTGCACCAAAGCACGCACCCCACTCCTGGCTCTTCTTTCTTGGTGGTAATATTTTCCCCCCCACACTCTCTGCTCACTTCTCTCTCCTTTAATCTCTTGTAAAATAAAAGGTGATCCAGGCCACACCTTACATCAATCCGATTAGGGCTGTGACCTGAGTAAGGGTGTTGCATCCCACCTTAATCCTCTTACATCAGATCAGGGCTGATGACATCATGGGATATGTTACATGATTACATAACTGCCAAACCACTGAGAGTCACGGTCCAGCCAAGCTGACACATGTTTTGTAGGGACACAATTCAGTCCATAAAAACCAGTACCCCACTAGCAGAATTTCTGAACTCCCAAGGGAGAAGTGTCCCTACCAGGGCATATAACAATTAAGTCCACTAAACTGGAAGCTGAAACTGCCATCTGGCCACATTGGACTCTTCATGCCACTGAACCAACTGCAAAACAGGGAGTTACTGTACTGGCCAGGTGATTGGCTCAAGGTTCTGAGTATCCTGATTGATTAAGAGAACTCACAGCTTCAGAGACAACCACAGATTCACTCAGAGTGGTTAGGACATTCTGCTGCCTCTTCTGCACTTGCCCAGGACTTGTGCTTAATAGCATATCAAGGCCTTTGGGCCCCCTCTACTTCCAGGTCACACTCCTTCCTGTTGTAGGCTATCTGTCTGGAGGTCTGGCCTGGGCATTCAATAGGCAATGGTCAAACTGATGCCTGGGGTTTCGGGGTCATAGGCCGTCTCTGTCCCCAGCCCTTCTCCTCACAACACTTCTCTCCTCCCCAGGAGGTATTATAGAAAGCACAGTGGTTTAAGCTGAGAGTCTCACAGACTTGGGTTTCAAAGCCCCTTGACCTACCTCCTCTTTCTCAGCCTCATTTTTCTCATCTGTAACGTGGGATTGTGGTGAAGACTCAGTGACAGCATCACATAAACCTTTGAGAGTAAGTTTTGATAGGCATAGCTGCCACGATTGGAGGTCCCTGTCAGTCTCTGTTCTTACTTCTCTATTCTATGTGTAACTCTGAACATGCATTGGAGAGTAGGGGCTTTTTTTTTTTTTTTTTTTAATTCTAATTTCTGTGTCTCTAAACCTTTGTATGTGCTATTTCCTCTGTTGAATGTCTTTCCCTATTTTATATCAATGGATCTCATATGGAACCCTTACTATTAAGAACTTTACATGTATCATTTCATTTAGTTCTCACAACAGCTCCATGAGGTTTGGGTTTTTCTCCTAACATGAGAAAATGAGATCAGAGAAGTGAAATCACTAATACTAAGTCACACAGCCAAGTCAGTAGTGGTACTGAGTCTGAATCTAGCCCATGCTCTTAAACCTTACTTATCTAGATAATTACTTTGTATTCTTTCCCATTACCCCCCTTTAGGCTCCCCTGTTCCTGGAGTGGTTACCCTAGTCTGTCCTTATTTATATTTATCACTGTCCCTCCTATGCTGGGAACTTCTTAAGGGACAGACTGGGTGGCTTTCAATTTCAGGCCCAGAGAGAGAGAGAGATTCCAAGCCCAGACCCACTTTACTTCATTCATTCATTCAACAAATATTAACTGAATGCCTACTATGTGCCAGACTCTATTCTGGGTGCTGGGGACATCAGAATAGTAAGCAGAGAGATCTGACTCTATCCTCATAGACCTTACATTTTCACCTTCTCATGAGGAGTACATGACAGTCAGTGGATATGCCAGGGAGAGAAATAAAGGAGGGTGGTGACTGTCTCAGATAGGGCAGCAGTCAAGCAAGAGACTGGTCAGCTAACGGTACAGGACAGCCTCGACCGCTTGGTTCAATGACCCTAGGGCAGGCCACTTAGCCTCTCTACGCTTCTGCATCCTTATCCATAAGATGGGAATAGACACCCCATATGGTTGCTGGAAGGCTTAACTTAAGGTGACATCAGTGCTATATAAGAAGTCTAGAGGAGACAGAAAGGCTGCCAAAGGGGCAGGGAGGCCACATCTTCTGATCTCCTCTAATCCCACAAGAGGAAGACAGAATCACCATCAGTAGCCCAACGCCTATCCCTACGAGGCCAGACGTGCCACCTCCCTCCAACTCTGACACCAACTATTCCTCCCTCAGCACCCACCACCTCTCTGCTGGGTTTGATAATTCGCTGCAGTGGCCACACAGAACTCACAGATTATGGGGTTTATTAGGGAAGTACCAGGCTACAATTCAAGTTCAGAAAAAACACTCAGTCTCTCTCAGCCTGCCATCTCTCAGCCAACAGGCTCTCTCAGTCTCTCTCCCAGCAATGCATGTCTCTCTCTCAGTAGCACATATCTCTCAGGAGTGTGTATCTCTCAGCAGCACATCTTTCTCAGCCAGCAGTCAGAGAAACTTCTTCTGCCTCTAGGAGGGCTCCTTTTGATCCTGGCAGAGTGGCCAAACTAACCAATCATAACATCAGAATTCTAAGCACCTGAGAGAGAGCAAACTTCCCAGAACATTGCTTTGTGCCACTCTCAACAGAAATACCCCAGGTGGGTAACTTTAACAATCAGGAGCTCCTCAGTTGCTCATGGCAAATTCCACCAAGGAGTTTACAAAGACTTGTGGCTAGAAAAGCCATACCAGGTAATTTACTACACCTCAGAGGCTCATGGTCAGAAGGGCTGCAGGAGAGTCAGCAGGAGGATCTGATGACTTTTAACGTCTCTGTCACATCTGGGAATCTGAGTGTATCACAAGGTCACCACATAACTCTGAGGCCTTAATTTCCCTGTTACAACATGATGGTCAAACGTGCAGTAAACACGTACGTTTATCTTACTCCTCACCACCAAACACCACAAAGTAATAAAAAAGACAAAAAGCCACAAGGACAAAGAGCACAAGAGAAGGAACCACAAAGGGCATGAAATGGCAACATGTTTTGATTGAGAATATGTTGAGCAGAGCTGAGAAAGCTGGAATCTAAGTGTTTGCAGACTAACACAGTTTTGATCCCCAGAACCCCTGGATGCAGGGATGGAAGGCATCCCATATTGCAGGGCCATATTGCAGGGAGGGAGGACAGAGGCAGTAAGTTCTGCTGGACTAGTGTTCCACCATGGGAAGGTTAATTTCTCCTCTGTAAGCCTCAGCTTACTCATTTGTAAAATGGGAATTCGATCAACAGCGTCTCCTAAAACACCAGATAGATTTAAGAGTACTCAAAGGAGGCATTCCAAAGTTATTGCCATTTCAATTCTCTTTCAATCCTTTAGAACACACTTAGTTTGGTGCTAGTTTGTGTATTGCCTCGGATACTTGCTAAGCTCCCTTTCTAATGAAGGCTCAGAGAATCAAGCAGACAATGGCATCTAGCTCAGTTTTAACACAAGTTTATTTTCATTACATTTATTTTTATTCTGACCTTCTTTTATGACAATAATTTTTCACTTAGAATAATGACAAAATTCTCTTCTAAAATAAATTTTGGTTTAAAAAGTATTAGCTACACTGCAAGAAAAAAAAATCTTAAGTATTAACTAACCATTCAATACTAAAAATATTAGATAAACAATACATTAGGAAATGAAAAAAATCATAATGCTGATACAGGAAAGACTGTGAAGTTTGGAAAATACTGGTTTGGTGGGTAGTGATATAAGTATCAGTAATTATTTTCAACTCTAAGCCTCAGTTTACTCATCTGTAATATGGGAATATCACGAGCTAGCATTACCGGGGATTGGAATATGAAAGCTGGGAACAAAGAAGAAGCATCAGAATCAGAAAACGTGGCCTTGGTGATAGAAATGATGCTGAAGATTGCATGATAGAGTTTTTCATGACTAATGACTTATTCATTGTAAATACCTTTTTAAAACAAAATAAATGGTGGCTATACACATGGACGTCACCAGATGGAATACACAGGAATCAAATTGATTACATCTGTGGAAAGAGACAAGGAGAAACTCAGTATCATCAGCCAGAACAAGGCCAGGGGCTGACTATGGAACACAAAATCAACTGCTCATATGCAAGTTTAAATTGAAGCTGAAGAAAATTAAAACAAGTCCAGAAGAACCAAAATAAGACCTTGAGTATATCCTACCTGAATTGAACACCAGTGACCAAAGACCAGACAGGTTGTGGGGTAACATCAAGGACATCAACATGAAGAAAACAAAAGGTCATTAAAAAGACAGATAAGGAAGAGAAGACCAAAATGAGGTCAGAAAAGACTCTGAAACTTGCTCTTGAGCAAAAGTAGTTAAGCAAATGGAAGAAATGAAGGAATAATAATAGAGCAGAACAGAAGATTTCAAAGGACAGCTTGAGAAGACAAAGTAAAGTATCACAATGCAATGTGCAAAGACCTGGAATTGGAAAATCAAAGGGGAAGAACACACTTGGCATTTCTCAACCTGAAAGAACTGAAGAAAAAAATTCAAGCCTTGAGTTGCAATGCTGAAGGATTCTATGAGTAAATATTGAACATCCAGGAAACATCAAAAGGAGATGGAAGACCCAGGGTACATATGCTGAGAACCTCCTAGACCCAAGGGAAGACTGATGCTAAGACACATGGAGATCTCCAAGGGACACCAGGCCCACGGATGTTGAAAGGAGACAAAGACCTTCCTCCAGAGCTGACAGAGACAAAAAGCTTTCCCCTAGAGATGGCGCTTTGAATTCAGACTTCTAGCCTTTTGAACTGTGAGAGAATAAATTTGTTTGCTAAAGCCAAAAAAAAAGAAAAAAAAAAAGAAGAAGAAGAAGAAGAGGAAGGAAGGAAGGAATACATAGAGTCACTGTACCAAAAAGAATTGATTGACACTCAACCACCATTTCAGGAAGTAGCATATGATCAAGAATTGATGGTATTAAAAGAAGAAGTCCAAACTGTACTGCAGATAGAAGGGAAAAACAAGGATCCAGGAATTGAAGGAATAGCCATTAAGATGTCTCAACAAATGGATGCAGCATTGTAGATGCTCACTTGCTTATGCCAAGAAATTTGGAAGACCTGGCCAACCAATTGGAAGAGATCTATATTTGTGCCCATTTCAAAGAAAGGTGATCCAACAGAATGAAGAAATTATCAAAAAACATTATTAATATCACACACAAGTAAAATCTTGCAGAAGATAATTAAAAAATGGTTGCAACAGTACATAGACAGGGAACTACTAGAAATCCAAGCTGGATTTAGAAGAGGACATGGAATGAGAAATATCATTGCTGATGTCAGATGGATATTGGCTGAAAGCAAAGAATACCAGAAAGATATTTACTTGTGTTTTATTGACTATGCAAAGCCATTTGACTGTGGTAATCATAATAAATTATAGATAACATTGCAAAGACTAGAAATTCCAGAACAATGAATTGTGCTCATGAAGAAACTGTACCAAGAGGCAGTTGTTCAAAAAGAACAAAGGGATACTGCATGGTTTAAAATCAGGAAAAGAGTACATCAAGGTTGTTTTTTCTCACCATACTTATTCAATCTTTATGCTGGGCAAATAATACAAGAAGCTGGACTATATGAAGAAGAACTCTGCATCTGGATTGGAGGAAGACTCATTAACAACCTGTGATATGCAGGTGATACAACCTTGCTTGCTGAAAATGAAGAAAACTTGAAGCACTTACTGATGAAGATCCAAGACTACAGCCTTCAGTATAGATTACATCTCAACATAAAGAAAATGAAAGTCCTCACAACTGGGCCCATAAAGTGGCATCACGATAAATGGAGAAAAGACCGAACTTGTCAAAGATTTCATATTACTTGGTTCCATGATCAACACCCATGGAAGCAGCAGTCAAGAAACCAGATGACATATTGCACTGGGCAAATCTGCTGCAAAAGACCTCTTTAAAGTGCTGAAGGACAAAGATGTCTCTCTGAAGACTAATGTGCACCTAAAGCCATGATATTTTCAATAGTCTCATATGCATGTGAAAATTGGATAATGAAAAAGAAGACCGAAGAAGAGTTGATGCTTTTGACTTGTGGTGTTGGCGAAGGATACTGAAAGGACCATAGACTGCCAGAAGACTGAACAAATATGTCCCGGAGGAAGTGCAGCCAAAATGCTCCTTGAAAGCTAGAATGGCCAGACTTTGACTCACTTACTTTGGTCATGTTGTCAGAAGAGACCATTACCTGGAGAAGGATATCATGCCTGGTAAAGTGGGTCAGCAAAAAAGGGGAAGGTCCTCAATAAGATAGAATGACACAGTGGCTGTGACAATGGGCTCAAGCATGTCAACAATACTGAGGATGGTGCAGGACTGGGCAGTGTTTCATTCTGTTGTACGCAGGGATGCTATAAGTCAAAAACAACTCAACAGCACCTAACAGCAGCAAAGAAAAATTGTGGAAAGGATTACATGACATAGTTTAGCACATTGCTTGCACAGAGTAAGTGCTAAACAACTATTTATTCCTTTTCCTTTTTAAAATATATTACCAGAGAGAAGCCTTTTCTTAGAGGCCAACAGAGAAAGGCTTTCCAGGGGTAGAGGAGTCAGGCTTTCTATATATAGGCAGTCCCCGATTACAAACGAGCTGTTTCTGAATGTGTCCTTAAGTCATAGGCAAGTCAGAACAGGTGCATATGGCTCCTATTTAGCCTTACATTAGTGCAAGAAGAAAGCTCAAAGCCTTTTCAATTATTTAAAAGTTGCACGTTCAGTAAGTGAAGATGTTTGTGATGAAGAATTTGTTGCAAGAAGGAGTTGGTTCAATTGTCTCAAAGTGCTCCTATATAAGAGATAAGAGAATTTGTTCTGGTTGTAATACCTCTCACCAACCATCTCTGGGGACTACCCTTGCTTTTTACCTGATAAAGCCACAGTCTACCGATCTAAAGCCCATCATTCTAGTTACAAACAAATGCTGGGGAGAAAGTGCTACAGAACATTGGTATGTATCTTAAATTACTGACAAGTCAGACCCTGGAAGATTGAAAACAGAACTGGTTAACTGTATGAGCCCTCCAGGTTCCCTCTACCACCTACTTCTTAAATAGTAGGAGACAGGGAGTTTACCTTTGGAAAAAAATTGACCTAGAGAGGTATGCTGAGCACTGCAGAAGGTAAGACTATAGCCATCCCAGCCTCATCTACCATGAGGCTGCTGGCCGCCAGGTACATTTCCCATGGGTGGGAGGTTGATGGAATCTTCCTTAAAGAAGCAAAATGGCCACAAAGAAAAGACCTATAGACAAGATACATTTGGGAGTCATTCAATGAAAATTCCCCTCATGATCCCTTTGCATTGAAGTCCACCAGAAAAACTCTGCCCAGGAAACAGAACTTTCAATCAACATTTTATAGGCCCACTCTCAAATATGAATAGACATCCAAGACCATGTTGAGGAAAGGATCTAACATGAAAGACTGCAGCCAAGTGTATATGACTATGAGACTAGAACAACTGGATGGTGCCCGGCTCCACTGTCAACCACTCAGAGGGGGATCTACATAGGAGATCCTTGATAGCGAGGGAGAACAATGTGGAACAAAACTCAAAATCATTTAGGGAAAAAAAAGGGGGAGGACCAGGTTTGCTTGTCTGATAGAGCCTGGTGGAACCACTGAGACTATGGCTCCTAGCTTCCCTGCAGGTCTGGAATTAAACCCACACCCATGGCTTCCAGCCAAACAAAAGAAAGGCATATGAGTTGAACATTTACCTGAGGTGGATACACTCCTTGGAGAGAACAATCATGGGAGAAAGAAGAGCTGTTTATGCACAGGGAGACA